>NC_052349.1:3778454-3921893 GCF_009727055.1 Benincasa hispida | reverse complement strand
GGCTTCGCTTCATCTCCAAGTCAGTTACGCCTCCAAAAGTCCGAGCGCTTCGCTTCATCTCCAAAGTCAAGCGCGGCTTCGTTCATCTCCAAAGTCCAAGCGCGGCTTCGCATTCATCTCCCAAAGTCAAGCGCGCAGTTTCGCTTCATCTCCAAAGTCAAGCGCGCTTCGCTTTCATCTCCAAAGTCAAGCGCGCTTCGCTTCATCTCCAAAGTCAAGCGCCGCTTCGCTTCATCTCCAAAGTCAAGCGCCGCTTCGCTTCATCTCCAAAGTCAAAGCGCCGCTTCGCTACATCTCCAAAGTTCAAGCGCCGCTTTCGCTCATCTCCAAAGTTCAAGCGTGGCTTCGCTACCAATCCTTCCAAAGTCAAGCGCGGCTTCGCTACATCTCCAAAGTCCAAGCGCGGCTTCGCTACATCTCCAAATTCAAGCGCAGCTTCGCTCTCATCTCCAAATCAAGCGCAGCTTCGCTTCATCTCCAAATTCAAAGCGCAGCTTCGCTTCATCTCCAAAATTCAAGCGCAGCTTCGTTCATCTCCAAAAATTTGCAATGCGCAAGCTTCGCTTCAATCTCCAAATTTCAGTGCAGCTTCGCTTCATCTCCAAAAATTGAATGTTGCCACCCCTCATTTTAGTTTCACCAACCCTTAATTAGCTTAATCCTTGTAAAAAAAAAAGTTGGGGCAATTGTTTAAAAAATGGTTGTGAATTAAAAAAATTTAAAACATAAAAAAAGGACGAGGCAGAATTGCAAAAAAAAAAAAAAATGTTGAATTCGATTCATTCATTGCCTAATTGACTTTGTTTTCTAAAAGAGAAGAAACTTAAGTGAAAAAAAACATTAAAAAAAAGGGGGAAGGGAGAAAAAAAAAGAAATAGAAAAACAAAAAGGAATGAAAAAAAAGGAAAAAAAATCGGAAACAAAGGAAAAAAGATACGTAAAAGAGAAGAAGAAGAAAAAAAGGGAAATTTTTTTCTTTAAACACCTAGTAGTTTCACCATTGATTCACTTGCCGTCATCAAATGAACGATATTTTGTTTTTGGAAAGCAAACAAAGAAAGTAGGAAAAACCAATCATTAAAGAGGATATAGAAGTAAATAATTCTTAATGAAAAAAGAAATATCCAAGAAAAGCTCTCATTAAAAAGTTAAACAAGAAACTTTTCCATTGGATGTGATCTCTTTAAAAAACTTACCTCTATTTATAGATGAGGGAGTTGGTTATGTTTAAAGAAATATAGAGTAAGAAGGAAATTCTCAACCGGTTGTTAAGATTTATCTCAAATCAATTAGGGTTCTCTCAATTATTTGGGTAGTTAACAAAATTGGTTAAAAACCTATTGTGAACTAAGTTAAAGGATACAACCAAAATTTTACTTGGAATTGTCAAGTTTTATCAAGATTTCAAGTTAAATCAAAATTTTAGCCCAAAATCTTTAGTATATTTCAAATTTTACGAGTGGTGGTGAAGAGTTGGATGCGAACCAAAATTATTGAATTTGAATTCAAATTATAGTCAAAAATCAAATTTTCTTGAAGACAAATTTTGGCATATTTCCAAAGTTTATGTCAAATCCAAATTGGAAAATGAGACAAAAATACTATCGGGTACCAATAAAATTTTATCAAAATGTTGAAACTTTTATAATAACTTAAGTGTTTTGGAGATGAATTATAGGCACATTCGACTTCACCAATCAAGGTTGAAGTAAAAGAAAGACGACTCGAAATCTACTCCAAATCAAAGATTGAAGCTAAAAGAAAGGCAGAAGTCAAAAATTCATACTTCACAAATTTGTATGAAGAATTGAAGATTTATTCCGAACTAAAAGAAAAATTCGTTAAATTTTGAGCGATAGCACTCAAAAATTCAATTTGCAATTAAAGTGGAGAATAAATTCACTTTAGTTCCAAATTAAGTTTACTGGTAAACAAAGAAAGTCAGAGAACTGAAATTCATTTTTTGTTTATTTGGCGAAAAATGTGTCAAGCAAACAAATTTCAAAATCGAAAATTTTGAGACTAAAATTCTCATATTTTGATCATTGATGATGTATCAAATTAAAAGAGTCAAAATTCATTACTTTTGATTTTGTCAAATTACAATTTTCGAGTATTCATCCACCCATAATAGTGCATAAATTCGAAGAGAGAAGGGATGTTGAATTGAGAAAATTTTGGACGATCGCAATTTGGCCCACGTCATTTATTAAATTTAATGCGATATCCAAATAATTGAATTCGACTAATTAAAGTTGACATTTGTCCCAATATGAAGGTGTGAGACAAAATTGGGTTGAAGTCCGATGATGCCACATGGTTCCTTCATAACCATTGATTGAATAAAATTACTATCCGGATCAATTTGGATATTCAATTTTTATGGCTAGAAAGTCCACTTTAGCCTAGCTAATTTGATCAAAATGTCAAATAAAGACCAAAATTTTAATTTATCAGGCCCATGGACCGATCTTGCAAGCCCATAGCCCGGAAGTCCAACAAAGAACTCTAATAAAGAGAGGGATTCTCCTCATTTGTGAGAGTCAAACAAATTCTATACTTCCAAAAGCTTATAGAGAATTCTTTACAGGTGACTCGCATGACTCCTGTAGCTGACCACACGGCATACAGACTAAAGCCTCTTGAAGTTCAAAAAAGATCAAACTATTGAAAAACTACTGTTATTAGTAGATATGGTACATTCTACTTTGTACAAAATTAATCACAAATACAAAATTCAAAGTTCCACGAAATAAATTTCTTTTTGAAATCTCGTGGCGAACAGCAATTATTCAAAAATATTATTTTCTTTAGTAATTCTCTTTTGAATATTGGAAAATTTACAAATTATTCAAAATAATTTTGAGGACAATATCTAAATCTTGAAATAAAATAAAAGTTGAACGGAAAAAAATGGACGGTATGGCAACAGACGGAAGAAGTCGAGATTATAATTGAAAGTTCTAATTTAATGAGTCTGGCTTAATACAAATTGTATTATACCTTGTTAACACTGGTTATATTGAATTCTCCATTGAGATACCTCGTCGTAGATGGAATATCTTTATTGATGTCCAGCTTCTTTTACTTCTTTCTCAAATGTGTGTTTCCAATTATTGGATTTGAACACGGAAACTATTACGTCAACTTGGTTAAAAGAATAAATTTCTAATTTCATACATAGTTTTTTTTTAATAATAGAAGAAAAATTTTACAGATAAAATTGACAAGTCACACTAAAGGAAAAAAAAAACAACGTTTTACCAAGACAAAAATGAATGCTTTGAGCAGATTTGCCAAAGCGACCAGCATACAACTTTCCAGAAACAATCGCTCTTACCGATTACGATGAGGAATCTCCCATTTTTTTTTTTTTTTTTGCTAAGACAAGGCTATGCGCAAAATCACTAATAAGTGAGCCAGAGGGGAAAAAGGATCAAATTAAAGGGTTGTTTGGGGCACAGAGTGAGATTCATTAGATTCCGTAGCCCATGAGCCGTGTTTTGGGGCGTTGAGTTAGATCTAGAATGTCTGAAATTCATAATGATTTGTGGAGTTTCAATAAGTTGGGGTGTAGAGTTATTTGGTCTTAGTTCATATATGTTTTTTACTTTTTCCAAAAAAAAAAAAAAAACAAAAAATCATAATTAATTTACCAACAGGGCCCTAAATAACTCTGCTTTTATGATTGACTGATTTTTGTTATTTGAAACAACACAACATTTTTATTCAATAATCTACCCATCTTTATTGAATTTCATTATCTGTCTTCTTCTTTTTTCTCTTTTTCTTTTCTGTTGTTGCTCTATCATTTTTACTCTGTCATGATTTTTTTTAATTAAATTCCCGCCATCTAGTAATCAATGAAAATGTTTCCATTATTTAATTCAACAATCATTTTCAATTCATTTAATTTAGATTGATCATAGAGAACAGATCTCTATTCACTATTCTTGCTAAGTAATATGTTCCATCAGAGAAAAAAAAAATTCATTTTATGGGGCTTTTTTGTTAAATTTGTTAACGATTTTCCAGTCTAAATTCCTTAACACTTATCCTTGATATGCGAATTCAATTAAAATAATTTTTTTCAATAGATTTTTATATATAAATTAACTACATTGAATGTAAAACAAAAAGAGTACTTTTATTTATATAATAAATAATTACCGCTAATAATACTATTAATAGTCATACCGCCAGTCTATGTAATAAGTCGAAAGTGGTTGTCAAAGTTGATTATCAAAGATTGATTTGTGCGGTTGGAATTTAATAGTCTGCGAGGTTGATGTTGGAGCTTGAAGTTCATCGCAGTGATGTAGTATTGGATTTGGTTCATCAAATTTTGTCATTGAGGTGGTTTATTCAAAGCCCTAATTGGGCCAAGGTAGTTGACGAGAGTTAATCAATCAGAAGATGATTTTGTTTGGATTTGTAATCGGAGGTGGCTGTCAGAGCCCGATAGTTCAGTCTCATGAATGTAGTATTAGAGTTGATTTACTGAGTGTAAATGTTCAAGGTAGTTGCAGAGCCCAAGTTGGTCCGTCAGAGTTACTCGCTTGAAGATGGGTCATCGAGAATTTGATTTTCATCGGATTTGTACTCGAAAGTGGTTGTTGGAGCCTATGAAGGTGGTTTTGAAGTTTGGTAGTGCGGCCTAGGAATTTCCTCAAGTTTGGGTTCACTGATAGGTAGCTTACCAGAGCCACGTAATTGGTTTTATCGGAGAGTTGGTCACGCGGTAGTATGTCCAGAGCTCAGGCTAATTGGCGTGCGGAGCTGTCATCGGGAGGTGGTTTTTAGAGCCCGATATTCAACATCAAAATTGTCATCGAAGATGGTTGCCAGAGCCCAGAGGTTAATTTTTAGAGCTGTGACGAGTGTCGATGATTGGAACATTGAAAAACATATGAGAAAAATATGGAGAGTTGGTTAATAATAATAAAATAACCCACTCACCAAATTTAAAGTTGGTCGGGCTCAACAACAAATGAAGACACTCAATTCATGTGAGTGTAGAATCCACATCACCCCAGAATGATTAGCTGTAAGCTGCCAGACTTCCAAAATTCATTCTTTGCAAGTCCTTATCCCAGGTGACATAGATTGTGGTGGGAGTAATTGAGATTTTGTCAGACCTGGTCCCTTGATATGAACTGCGAGACTCGGACCTGATCTTTCTAAAACAGTAAACTTTCCCAAACTCCAAAGCTAAATCGCTCCATCTACTAAAGCTTCTTTTTTCAATCATACGAATAATTTTCGGAAATAAATAACAATTGATTTACACACAAAGGAACTCATTGCACAATCATAACAAAAACTGTAGGGGATAAATGACACATCTGAAAAATTCAAGAGGGTGATTAATTCTCAATCAAACCCATAGCTTAGAGCATGTTCCTGTGTGCAATCTTTTCTACTTTTTTTAGTATATGAAGTGGGGAGATCGAAACTCCTACTCGCTGATATATGTCATTAAAATATGCTCGTCTTTAACTGAAGAAAGAAAAACAGACATAATGAAACACATCTTAAAAATATTAACAAATTGTGCAACGAGCAAATATTTAGCATAAATCACCGACATAACATATACAATTACAACAACTAGGGTCATAAGTTCAAATATATTAGGCTTTTTAGATCAGCTTTTGTACTAAGGTAGTTCTAAATTCTTACTAATTCAAATTAATTTTCCAAACAACATAAAGAAATGATTATATGTTACAACATTTTTAATGTCGTTGATGTTTTATAATATATACCTAAATTTTAGATTAGATTATAATTAAGTTTTAGATTCAATTTAAATATATTTTTAAAAGTTTGAGATCAAATACACTTAACAAATTGATTGAAGTGAAGAAGCTAGACTTGCAAACTAAACTATAAGAAAATATGATTTCAAAACCTTAAAGAAAAAAGTTTTAGCATAGGCTAAAAATAAGTTTTAATATTCATTCATTATCATTAACCCTTATAGGTTATCAACCTCTGCTTCTTTAGGTTGAATATGTTTAGACCATTGAATATCTTGATTTAACTACAATTGTATTTTATTTTTGGATTAAAAAATACTTTTGATTCTCAAACTTTCAATAAAAGTAATATTTTATCCCTTGAATTTATAGCCTTGATGTTGATTTAACTTTTATATATTTTTTATTTAACAAAAATTATAGACTATGAACTGTAATAATTTAATCTCTATATCAAATATTGTCGATTTTTATTAAGTAATATATATTAATTTATAGTTTATAAAAAAATTGATACTGGAAATTAGTTACTGCAATATACATGGTATAGAAAATATCTTTTTTGAATCCTTGCCTTTTAAGTAACCATCATATTAATTTATTAGTTACAAAAAAAAGAAAAAAAAAAAAAATTAGATATTGATAGTGTTATTGATATAACATGTATAAAATATATTTATTAAATCCTACAAAGATTTGTATTGATGGGACTGAATTTTTACAAAATTATAAGAGGTATAGCGATTAAATTGTTACTTATTGAAACCAATGACTAAATTATTTAAATTTGAGGATAAAGGATTATTGTTACAACTAAATTTTTATTTTCATGAAAGTTTAATGTCTAAAATAGGTTTTAACCTACATTGATGTTGGCAAGACATTTTTTTTATTTTTGAAAATTCACGACTGCCATTTATTAGTTCATATATATAACAAAACAAATAATCTGGAATTAGATTTCTATTAACTTAATTATCTAAAAAATTATTGATGAAAATTAAGATTTTTGTGCAAATTTAAACAATGTTAAAAACAAATGTATTGGAAGTTAATTAATGATATTAATTAAGATATTAAAATTAAAATATTTGGTTGCAAAATAAATATTACTCTTTAATTGTATTACACAAACACATTGTCAAAAATATTTGTTGAATCTTGATGCTAAAAATTAAGAATTGAGATATTTAAAGTTAACTTAATAATTTTGTTTCCAAATAAATATAACCTCAACGTGTCAAATTTGTTCATCTAAATCCTTATAAGATAAAAAAACGCCATTGTTTGAACAACTCTTATTAGAATGTATTTTTTATGTACAAATTTATTGTTAGTATATACCTAAAAGTGTTTTATTAAAGTAGGTTGAAGCCAGCACAAAGTCATCAAGTTTGCATTAATTAACAAAGTTAATGAAGTTATATTTTTATTGGAGTTCATAAAGAAAATATTATTCATACAAAAATTAAAGAAAAATAACAAGCATAATGGACTGGGAGTGAAATTAAATCAACATTATTAAAAAGTTTTCTGTTGGTAGTGGATTTCTATTTTTTTTTCCACACAGTTAGAGTTGTGGTGGAGAAAAAGTTTCTCATTAGTTAAAGTGATGGAAACTACATTCTACATACCCTAGTTGTCCTCCTTTATTTCGATTCTCCATCTCTCATCCCGTAATTCTTCATATAATGGAATCAATGTGAATCAAGACAGAAAATTTAGTGGAACGATTTCCTTGAACAAGATAACAATTAAACAATTTGTATTTAAGAATATTTGAATATATATCAGATAGTGTGTTTCGTTATATTTGTGGCTTGGTGAAATTTATCTTTCAAAAAACGAAGAGGAGAACCAACTTTTTTGGTTGGAAGATGGAATCCCACATTGGGAAATTTTGGTGTTGAGAAAGTCTTCCTTTATAGTACTCCAACCTTGTGTTTTCTGGTTTGGTCTAAGGGTACCCAAGTTTTTGGAGAGAGTGAGCCGAACACCCACCAATGTGGTTCGATGGATGTTCCCACATGCGTGCGTCCGGTCAGGGCGAACGTTTGTGATTGATTATTTTTTAATAAAAATATTATTTTTATTTATTTAATTTATTATTATTATTTAACCGAAAAAATGGGGGGGAAACGGTCCGTATCGTAGCCGCTCGCGTTTTTTTCGACCCATCCCGTAACGTCCGTAGAGACGTTCTTGGCGTGAGACTCTGTTCTCTCCGCTCCCTACCGTTCGACGCTGATGGCCTATAACAAGGCGGGCTCTTCCATCAAGTTCGTAACACACCAAATTCCATTTCTAATTTCCCACTTCATTTTCTCCTCCTGCACCAATCTTAACTTTTCGCGACAGATGCAGTTGAACAGGGTTGTACGTTCGGTCCGGTTAATGGTGCAATTCTCTGATTAGTTTTCATTTCGGTGTTTTAATCCCGTGGCGGATGACCGTGCACAATTTTCAGGACCTGCTTAGCACACCTTGGCGCAGAGCGCAAAACGTGAAACTTCTTTAAAGAGAGTGAGTCCCGGGAATCAAGCTCTATAACGAGTTTTTTCTTTTGCAGGTTTTGTTTTTCACTTAACCGCCGTGCCTTCGAACGGTCTTTAATAGTTCCGTCCGTTTCTGAGGGGCCTGGCATTTTCAAAAATTTTAAGAGATGTTTCCACATATCAATGGCCCTCAATTAGCAACAAATGAGCATATCCTTTATCTTAACACCATCCATTCCCAGTTCGAACGAGAGCGAACTTTAACGGTGGAAGCAAAATATTCGCGTTTTCCTCACCGTCAGAAAGTTGCCGGAAAGATTTTGTACCAGCACCTAAGTCGATTCGTGCACTTTAGAAGAACCAACCGAACGCGCAATAGATAAATGAAAACTGCTGACTGGAAGGAGACATGACTTTCTAATTGTAAGAATTTCATTTTAAATGAGTCTGACTGGATGATCTGTATGACTACACACGTCACGATGAAGACAGTGGAAGGAGGTTCTGGGCATGCTTGCAAAAACAAGTATGACACCGAGGAGGTCAGCGAAAGAAATATCGGTTATCCATTATCTCAAGTTCCAGACTGACGACATATAATACCATGGAGGCCCACAATCCTATGAACTCCAGAAGATAGCCCAGTAAGATAATTAATGAAGGTGTGCCTCTAAACACGAATAATTCCAAGTTGCTGTAATTATAGTTGATAAACAGTGCCCCCCTATTATGGAAAGACTTTATGAAACACTTTGAGGCATAAAGATGTCACACCTGCTCCGCGCACGAGCCCACACTTGAGCCCGAGGGAGAGTGTTGATAAAACTAATGCTACTATTGGTTAACCTACTAGTTTTCTTTTAATAACCTTACTTATAACAGCAGCGGAAAAATATTACATGACTTTAATTAGAAATAGTTTACAAAATTCAAGTTCTTACATGAAGACACTATCTTTGACTACCTGTTTATGTGGTAGAACTTTTTCTAGACATGTGGTGACCTTGACCAAACACTGCCAACTTGGACTCGTCAGCTACCAGCAAGAGATAACAACAAAGATAAACCATCCCACAAAGCTCAGTGAGTGGTAATAAAAATACAAAGACTTTTAACAAGCAATTATTCACGAGGTTTCCCATTGCAAAACCTCCACCATTCCTGAAGCTTTTCACAAACCCACCTACACACACGGTAGATGGTTAACATTTCCATAACTAAAAACATCAAACTATTGTGCACATGATTCTCCTTTCATAGGGTTCAGAAGCTGCCGTCAGGCCCTCTAACCATCCATTCAAAGGTTTTCTGTCCCACAGGCTCAGGAACTAGACTCCTTGGTCCCTTGACCAATCTTGTAAGGTTTGATTTTGAACGTAGTTTCCTAGTCCACAGACCCCCTAACCATACCCAGCACGTTCCGGTACTTTATCTCATAATATAACACAGATCATCAACTCAAATTATGAGTAACAGAAAGTAACCACTCACAATTGGATCTGTTGAGATCTTTTTTTTCCACAGTTCACTTCCGGTTCCCTTGTTCTCCGCTGGACACCTATTTCAAGTTTAACTTTATAGCTTAGAATTACATACTCTTGTCCGAACCTGATCTCAAGATATTTCCTTCTAAAATAATGTGTAAAAATGTTCTTAACTATCAAATACCTTAATAAGTTTCCGCCTTGAAATTTCTTTGGCAAAGTTCCGAGTTAAGTTATTCTTCTGGCTCTCGACTGTCTTCTCACTAGTGACCGCACCTCTTCAGTTTTCTTAGAATTTGTAGCCTTATCGTTAGACATTGCATTAAGGCAACCCTCACATCGAAACTCATATTAATTTAGAAACTTTTGGTTCAAAAATCACCTGATTTCATGAAAAAACTTCTTGGTTATGAACGTTAGCCTATGCGTCTGTCCGTACAACCCTGTTTCCTTCGGCACCTTACATGTACTCCCTGAAACACTACCCTACCCTCACTTTGATATATACTCTTATTCTTTTCCTTTCTTTATGGTTGTTTTATTACGTAACTGAGTATGGGTTTGAAAATGAGGACTTTCCCCTCTTTATAGGGTTTCAACCCTTCTTCTTTGCCCAACACCTCTTCCTTTGATTCACATCCAAATTGTTTTCCTTATCTTTTTGCCAACTCCAGCCTTTCAACCTCCTTCTTGATGTGTTTTCACCCTTACACTATACACACATCCCTTCAATCACGCAATCTTAAGTGCCCTTCTTCTCTATAGCTAGCACTTAAGGCTTAACTTGCATGTCTGCTCCATGCACCCACCTCATTATACTTAAGGCCTAAACTGTTCACTAACAAGCCACATGTCTGGATGACGCCGTTGGATCGTCCATCCACCACTCAGGAGCGTTCGTCAAACTTTATATAGCCACAAATAACGCCCATCAATGCAGCAATTCCTATTGTCGGACACACCAATTGGCGCATGGTCCATCCTAGCTCGTTTTCGCCACATAGTTCATCGCTAACGCTGTGCGCATATTACCAAACATAACGTTTCGCATCAGCATGACGCATCAGTGTTGCGCATAGCCACCGTTGTTATAAACACCCAAGATCCATCGCCGATGTATCTATCGCTGCATGCCTTATTTGCAACATGCCTCTATTCCGCATGCCCTCTATCAACCGCTTGCTCTCTATACCGCATGCCTCTATCGCCACGTGTCTTTATCGCAACATGCCTCATCGCCGCCATTGCCACTTACGTAGCCACACTGCAGCCCTCGGCCGATTACGCATGCCCTCACGTGCAGTACTGTCGTAACCATTCAACATCCATCACAATCCATCACGCTTGCATGCAATTGTTTAACCTTCTCGAAACATTGGTTGTCGCATGCCTGTTTCGTCTTGGTCAACTTTGTGTAAACCCCAAACTTTAGGTTCCTAGATAAACATTGTTTGCCAAAAGGAATGTATATATTATATTTTTTTTCTTATTTTTATAAACTAGAATATGTATCATAGGAATTATGATTGAAAGGGAAGGAAAAAAACATATTAGGTAGGGGTTGACGTGG
This sequence comes from Benincasa hispida, assembly GCF_009727055.1. Taxonomy (NCBI): domain Eukaryota; kingdom Viridiplantae; phylum Streptophyta; class Magnoliopsida; order Cucurbitales; family Cucurbitaceae; genus Benincasa; species Benincasa hispida. Next base: position 3,910,582 of record NC_052349.1, on the reverse strand, counting down.
CAGTCTAATCCTTGAACTTTGGAGGCGATGGGAAGGTGTTTTTGGAAGAAGAACTTCAAAAGCTTGTTTTGGCAAGTTGACATGAAATTCTAGTGAATTCGTGCACATTCGAAAAGCTAGAGAAATCTAAGTTATAAAATTGGCTTGCCGGAAGAAGATTCGAGGAGGAGGAGGAAAAGAAGTGAAGAAAACCAAGAAAAGGCAAATTCGAGGTTTAAGCAGGGCGAGGTGAAGGTTGGAAGTTCCAAGCCAACGATAAGGAATTACTTGGCTGAAATTTTAAGGGTTAAGAATTAAACTCAAATCTAAACAAGTTCTGTAGGAAGACAGTTTCTTGAAAAGAGCTCTAGATTTTGAGTTTATGAATTTTTGGAAAGTTAATAACAGGATTGGTGCAATGACAAGACAACTTGCTTGTTGAAAACAAGCAAGCAGTTCAATGTTGGAGAATATAGCGAGATTTGGGATGAAGGATCTCGCTTATAAAGGAAATCTCGCTGATTTTCTGTAAGAGGATCGCATCTAGGGGTATGGGCTAAGTATCGGCTTGTAGTGATGTACGCTAAGATGAAAATTGACAGGAATAGCTTGATCTCGCGTAGCATCGCCTTCTAGAGATCTCGCTAGCACGTCAGGGATCTCGTAGCATCGCTCAAAGGATCTCGTGAACAATAGAATTTTAGGGGGATCTCGCTGATAAAATAGTATTGATGAAAGTTTATCTCTCTTTCAAGCGCAGCTTCGCTTCATCTCCAAAATTCAAGCGCAGCTTCGCTTCATCTCCAAAATTCCAGTGCAGCTTCGCTTCATCTCCAAAAATTGATGTTGCCACCTCATTTAGTTCACCACCCTAATAGCTTAACTCCTGTAAAAAAAAAAGTTGGGGCCAATTGTTAAAAAATGGTGAATTAAAAAAATTTAAACATAAAAAAAGGAGAGGGCAGAATTGCAAAAAAAAAAAAAAATGTTAGATTCGATTCATTCATTGCCTAAATTTGACTTGTTTCTAAAAGAGAAGAAACTAAAAGTAGAAAAAAAACATTAAAAAAGGGGGGAAAAGGGGAAAAAAAAAGAAAATAGAAAAACAAAAAGGAATGAAAAAAAAGGAAAAAAATCGGAAAACAAAAGGAAAAAAGAAGTAAAAGAGAAGAAGAAGAAAAAAAGGAAATTTTTTTTCTTTAAACACCAGTAGTTTCATCCATTGATTCAACTTGCCTCATCAAATTGAAGATATTTTGTTTTGGAAAGCAACAAGAAGTAGGAAAAACAAATCAATTAAAGAGGATAGTAGAAGAAAATTCTTAATGAAAATAGAAATCCAAGAAAAGCTCTCATAAAAAGTTAACAAGAAACTTTTCCATTGGATGTGATCTCTTTAAAAACTTACCTCTATTTATAGATGAGGAAGTTGTTATGTTTAAAGAAATATAGATAAAAGAAATCTCAACGGTTGTAAGATTTATCTCAAATCAATTAGGGTTCTCTCAATTATTTGGGGTAGTTAACAAAATTGGTTAAAAACCATATTTGACTAAGTTAAAGGATACAACAAAATTTTACTTGGAATTGTCAAGTTTTATCAAGATTCAAGTTAAATCAAAATTTTAGCCCAAAATTTTAGTATATTTCAAATTTTACATTGGTGAGAGTTGGATGCGAACCAAATTATTGAATTTGAATTCAAATTATAGTCAAAATCAAATTTTCTGAAGACAAAATTTGGCATATTCCAAAGTTTATGTCAAATCCAAATTGGAATGAGACAAAAATACTATTCGGGTACCAATAAAATTTTATCAAATGTTGAAACTTTTATATAACTTAAGTGTTGCCTGAATGAATATAGGCACATTCCGAGCTTCACCAAATCAAGGTTGAAGTAAAAGAAAGACGAACGTAATTCTACTCCAAATCAAAATTGAAGCTAAGAGAAAGGCAAAAGTCAATTTATACTTCAAATTTGTATGAAGAATTGAGATTTTCCGAACTAAAAGAAAAATCGTTAAAATTTGGGATACTACTCAAAATTCAATTTGCAATTAAAGTGGAGAATAAATTCTACTTTAGTTCAAATTAGAGTTTACTTGGTAACAAGAAAGTCAGAGACTGAAATTCATTTTTTGTTTATTTTGGCGAAAAATGTGTCAAGCAAACAAAATTTCAAAATCGAAAAATTTTGAGCTATAAATTCTCATTTTTGATCATGATGATGTATCAAATTAAAAGAGTCAAAATCATACTTTGATTTCAATTAAACATTTTTCGAGATTCATCCACCCATATATGTGCATAAATCTCGAAAAAGGGGCATTTGTTGAATGAGAATTTTGGACCGATCGCAATTGCCACGTCAATTTATTAAATTAATGACGATATTCCAAATAATTGAATTCGAGACTAATTAGAAGTTGACATTTGTCCCAAATTGAAGTGTGAGACATAAATTGGTGAAGTCCGATGGATGCCACATGTTTCCTTCATAACCATTGGATTGAATAAAATTACTTCGGTCCAATTTGATATTATTTTTTGGGCTAAAAGTCCAATTTAGCCTAGCTTAATTTGATCAAAATGTCAAATAAGACCAAAATTTAATTAGTCAGGCCCATGGACCGATCAAGCCCAAGCCCGTGAAGTCCAACAAAGAACTCTATAAAGAGAGGGATTCTCCTCATTTGTGAGAGTCAACAATTCTATACTCCAGAAAGCTTATAGAGAATTCTTTACAGGGACTCCTTGACTCCTGAAGCTGACCACACCAAGACTAAAGTCCTTTGAAGATTCAAAAAGATCAACTAGCTTGAAAATACTGTGTATTAGAGATATGTACTCACTTTTTACAAAATTAATACAAATACAAAATTCAAGTTCCACGAAATAAATTTCTTTTGAAATCTCGTGCGAACAGCAATATTCAAAAATATTATTTTCTTAGTAATTCTCTTTTGAATATTGGAAAATTACAAATATTCAAAAATATTTTGAGGACAATATCTAAATTGAAATAAAATAAAAGTTGAACAAAAAATGGAGGTAGGCAAAGACGGAAGAAGTCGAGATTATAATTGAAGTCTAATTTTCAATGAGTCTGCTTAATTACCAAATTGTATTGATACCTTGTTAACACTTTATATTGATCTCCATTGAGGATACCTCGTGTAGATGGATATTCTTTTGATGTCCAGCTTCTTTTACATTTTTCCTCAATGTGTGTTTCCAAATTATTGAATTTGAACACGGAAAACTAATTAACGTCAAACTTGGTTAAAAGAAAAATTTCTAATTCTCATACATAGTTTTTTTTTTAATAGAAGAAAACATTTTACAAGATAAAATGACAAGTCACACTAAAGGAAAAAAAACAACGTTTACAAGACCAAAAATGAATGCTTGGAGCAGATGTTGCCACAGCGACCAGCATACAACTTCAGAACAATCACTCTACGATTCGATGAGGAATCCCCATTTTTTTTTTTTTTTTTTTGCTAAGACGAAGGCTATCCAAAATCACTAATAGTTGAGCCAGAGGGGATCAAAAGATCAATTTAAGGGTTGTTTGGGGCACAGAGTTGAGTTCATAGATCCGTAGCATGAGCTGTTTGGGGCGTTGAGTTAAGATAGAATGTCTGAAATTCATATATTTGTGGAGTTCATAAGTTGGGGTGTAGAGTTATTTGGTCTTAGTTCATATATGTTTTACTTTTCAAAAAAAAAAAAAAACCAAAAATCAAATAATTACCAACAGGGCCTAAATAATCTGCTTTTATGATTACTATTTTTGTTTTGAAACATTTTTATTCAATAATTCTACCCATCTTTATTGAATTTCATTATCTGTCTTCTTCTTTTTCTTCTTTTTCTTTTTGTTGTTGCTCTATATTTTTACTCTGTCATGATTTTTTTTAATTAAATCTCCCCGCCATCTTAGTAATCAATGAAATGTTTCCATATTTCTTCAACAATTTCATTTTCAATTCATTTAAATTTAGATGATCACTAGAGAACAGATCTCTATTTTTCACTAATTCTTGCTAGAATATGTTCCAGGAAAAAAAAAATTCATTTTATGGGCTTTTTTGTTAAATGTTAACGATTTTCCGTCTAAATATCCTTAACACTTATTTGATATGCGAATTCAATTAAATAATTTTTTTCAATAGATTTTTATATATAAATACTACACTTAATGTAAACAAAAATACTTTTATTTATATAATTAATAATTACCCTACAAATACTTTAATAGTCATCAGTCTTGTAATAGTCGAAAGTGGTTGTCAAAGTTGATTATCAAAGATGATTTTCGTTGGAGTTTATAGTTGGAGGTGATTGTTGGAGCTTGAAGTTCATCGCATGAATGTAGTATTGGATTTGGTCATCAAATTTTGTCATTGAAGGTGGTTTTCAAAGCCCTAATGGGCGAAGGTGGTTGACGAAGTTAATCATCGAAGATGATTTTTGTTGGAGTTTGTAATCGGAGGTGGCTGTCAGAGCCCGAAGTTAGTCTCATGAATGTAGTATTAGAGTTGATTACTGGAGTGTATTGTCAGAGGTAGTTGCCGAAGCCCCAAGTTGGTCGTCAGAGTTACTCGCTTGAAGATGGTCATCGAAGATGATTTTCATCGGAGTTTGTAGTCGAAAGTGGTTGTTGGAGCCTATGAAGGTGGTTGTTGAAGTTGGTAATGCGAAGGTTCCTCAAGTTGGGTCACTGAAGGTGCTTACCAGAGCCCGTAATTGGTTATCAGAGTTGGTCCCGCGGAGGTTGTCCGAGCTCGGAATTGGTCGTCGGAGCTGTCATCGGAGGTGGTTGTTAGAGCCCGAATTTCAACATCAAAATTGTCATCGAAGATGGTTGCCAGAGCCCAGAGTTAATTTTTAGAGTGTGACGGTGGTCGATGGATGGAACCATTGAAAACATTGAAAAAATGGAGAGTTGTAAAATATATAACTCAACTCCACCAACATTTAAAGTTGGTGGGTCAAACAATGAGCAACTCAATTCATGTTGGTGAACCAATCACCCCCTAAATGATTTAGTGTAGCTGCAGACTTCCAAAATCATCTTTGCAAGTCCTTATCCCAAGGTGATAGATTGTGGTGGGAGCTAATGAGATTTTGTCAGAATGGTCCCTTGATATGAACGAGACTCACCCTGATTTTCTAAAAGTAAATCCCAACTCCAATGTAAATCGTCCTCTATAAGCTTCTTTTTCAATATACGATAATTTCGAAATAAATAACAAATTGATTTAACAAAAGGGACTCATTGCAATCAATAAAAAACTGTAGGGGATAAATGATCAAATTGAAAATTCAAGGGTGTTATTTCAATCAACCCCATAGTTTAGAGATGGTTTGTGCAATTTTTCCTATTTTTTTAGTATAATAAGTGGGGAGATTCGAACCTACTACTCGCTGATATATGTCAGTTAAAATATGCTCGCTTTAACTAGAAGAAAAAAACTAGACTAATGAAACATCATCTAAAAAATATTAACAAATTGTGCAACGAGCAAATATTAGCATAAATCAACCGACATAACATATACAATTACAACCAATAGGTCATAAGTTCAAATATTTAGCTTTTAGATAGCTTTTAGTACTAAGGTAGTTCTAAATTCTTACTATTCAAATTAATTTTCAAACAACATTAAAGAATGATAATGTTACAACATTTTATGTCGTGATGTTTTATAAAATATATATCATAAATTTTAGATTAGATTATAATTAAGTTTTAGATCAATTAAATATTTTTTAAAGTTTGAAGATCAAATAAATACAAAATTGATTGAAGTGAAGAGACTAGACTTGCAACTTAACTTAAAATATATTTCAAAACTCTAAAGAAAAAAGTTTTAGCATAGCTAAAAATAAAGTTTTAATTCATCATTATCATTAACTTATAGGTTATCAACCATTGCTTTTTAGGTTGAATATGTTTAGAAATTGAATATCTTGATTTAACTACATGTGATTTTATATTTTGGATTAAAAAATACTTTTTGATTCTCAAACTTTCATAAAAGTAATATTTAGTCCCTGAATTATAGTTGATAGTGATTTAATCTTTATATTTTTTATTTTATAAAAATTTAGACTATGAACTTTGTAATAATTTAATCTCTATCATAAATATTGTCGATTTTTATTAAGTAATATCATATTAATTTATAGTTTATAAAAAAATTGATACTGAATTAGTTTACTAATATACATGTATAAAAATATCTTTTTGAATCCTTGCCTTTTAAGTAACATCATATTAATTTATAGTTTACAAAAAAAAAAAAAAAAAAAAAAAATTGATATTGATAGTTTATTGATATACATGTATAAAAATATTTATTAAATCCTACAAAGATTTGTATGATGGGGACCGAATTTTTACAAATTATAAAGTATACCGATTAAATTGTTACTTATTGAAATTCAATGACTAAATTATTATAAATTTGAGAATAAGAGGATTAATTGTTAACAACTAAATTTTTATTTTCATGAAAGTTTAATGTCTAAAAATAGGTTTTAACCTACATTGATTTGCGAAGACATTTTTTTTATTTTTGAAAATTCACGACTGACATTTATTAGTCATATAATATACAAAACAATAGGATTGGATTAGATTTCTATTAACTTATTATCTAAAAAAATTATTGATAGAATTAAGATTTTTGTGCAAATTTGAAAATTTTAAAACAAATGTAGGAAAGTTAATTATGAATTAGAATTAAGATTTAAAATTAAATATTTTGGTTGCCAAATAAATATTACTCTTTTAATTGTATTACACAACACATGTCAAAATTTTGTTGATCTTGATAGCTAAAATTAGAATTGAGATTTAAAGTTAAATAATATTTTGGTTTCCAAATAAATATAACCTCACATGTGTCAAATTTTGTTCATCTAAATCCTTAAGATAAAAACGCCCATGTGTTTGACAACTCTTTATTAGAAGTATTTTTATGTACAAATTTATTTGGTTTATTATATACTAAAAGTGTTTTTATTAAAGTAGGTTGAACGAGCAAAAGTCATCAAGTTTGCATTAATTAACAAAGTTAATGAAGTTATATTTTTATTGGAGTTCATAAAGAAAATATTATTCATACAAAAATAAGAAATAACAAGCATAATGGATGGGAGTTGAAATTTAAATCAACATTATTAAAAAGTTTGTGGTAGAGATTTCTATTTTTTTCCACACAGTTAGAGTTGTGGTGGGAGAAAAAGTTTCTCATTAGTTAAAGGGATGGAAAATACATTCTCATCCTAGTTGTCCTCCCTTTATTTTCATTCTCCATCTCTCATCCCGTAAATTCTTCATATGGAATCAATGTGAAATCAAACAGAAAATTTAGTGGACGATTCCTTGAACAAGATAACAATTAAACAATTTGTATTTAAAATTTGAATATATAATCGATAGTTTTTTCGTTAATATTTGTTGGGTGAAAATTTATCTTTCAAAACGAGAGGGAACCAACTTTTTTGGTTGGAGAATCCCACATTGGGAAATTTGGTGTTGGAAGTCTCCTTTATGTACTCCAACCTTGTGTTTTGGGTTTGGGTCTTAAGGGGTACCCAAGTTTTGGAGAGAGTGAGGGAAACCCACCAATGTGGTTCGATGGATGTCCCACACGCGTGCCGTCCGGTCGGGCGAGACGTGTGTGATGATTATTTTTTAATAAAAATATTATTTTTTATTATTTTATTTATTATTATTATTTAACCGAAAAAATGGGGAAACGGTCCGTTCGTCCGCGCGTTTTTTTCGACCATCCGTAACGTCCGTGCACGTTCTGTGGCGGAACGCTCTTCTCGCTCCCTACCGTTCGACGCTGATGGCCTATAAAAGGCGAGGCTTTCATCAGTTCGTAACACACCAAATTCATTTCTTAATTTCCCACTTCATTTTTCTCTCCTGCACCATCTTAACTTTCCGAGCAGTGAGTTTAGAAAGGGTGTACGTTTCGGTCGGTAATGGTGCATTTCTGATTAGTTTTCATTTGGTTGTTTTATCCTGGGGATGACGTGACAATTTTCAGACCTGCTTGCACACTTGGGCAGAGCGCCGTGAAACTTTTTAAAGAGAGTGAGCTCCGGGATCAGCTTATAACGAGTTTTTGTTTTGCAGGTTTTGTTTTTCACTTAACCGCCGTGCCTTGACGGTTTATAGTTCGTCGTTCTGAGGGCCTTGCCATTTTCAAAAATTTTAAGATGTTTCCACATCATCAATGGCCCTCAATAGCAACAATGAGATATCTTATCTTAACCATCCATTCCAGTTCGAAGGAGCGAACTTTAAACGGTGGAAGCAAAATATGCTGTTTTTCCTCACCGTCAAGAAAGTTGCCGAAGATTGTACCAGCACTAAGTCGATCGTCCCTTTAGAAGAACCAACCGAGCAATAGATAAATGAAACTGCTGACTGGAAGGAGAATGACTTTCTATGTAAGAATTTCATTTTAAATGGTTTGACTGATGATCTGTATGACTACTACAGTACGATGAAGACAGTGAAGGAGGTCTGGGATGCCTTGCAAAAAAAGTATGACACCGAGGAGGTCAGGTCGAAGAAATATGCGGTTAGCCATTATCTCAAGTTCCAGATGACGAATAAATAATCCATGGAGGCCCAATCCTATGAACTCCAGAAGATAGCCCAGAAGATAATTAATGAAGGTGTGCCTCTAAACGAATAATTCCAAGTTGCTGTTATTATTGATAAACTGCCCCCTTTATGGAAGGACTTTATGAACACTTTGAGGCATAAGATGTCACACCCCGCCCCGAGCCCACACTTCTGAGCCCGAGGAGAGGTATGATAATAACTAATGCTACTTTGGTTAACCTACTAGTTTCTTTTAATAACCTTACTTATAACAGCAGCGGAAAAATATTACATGCTTTAATTAGAAATTAGTTTACAAATTCAAGTTACATTTACATGAAGGACACTATCTTGACTACCTGTTTCATTTAATACTTTTTCTAGACTTGTGGTAGACCTTGACCAACACTGCAACTTGGACTCGTCAGCTACCTGCAAGAGAAACACAAAGATAAACCATACAAAGCTCAGTGAGTGGTAATAAAAATACAAGACTTTTACAAGCATTATCACGAGGTTCCCATGCAAACCTCCACCATTCCATGAAGCTTTTCACAAACCCACCTACACACACGGTAGATGGTTAACATTTCATAACTAAAAACATCAACCTATGTGCACATAGTTCTCCCTTTCATGGGTTCAGAAGCTAGGCCCGTCAGCCCTCTAACCATCCCATTCAAGGTTTTCTGTCCCACAGGCTCAGGAACTAGACTCCTTGGTCCCTTGACCATCTTGTAAGGATTGATTTTGAGCGTAGGTTCTAGGTCCACAGACCCCCTAACCATCCCAACGTCGTACTTATCTCATAATATAACTACAGCATATCAACTCAAAATATGAGTAACAGAAGTAACCACTCACAATGATCTGTTGAGATCTTTTTTTCCCAGTTCACCCGGTTTCCCTTGTTCCTCCGCTGGACCCTATTTCAAGTTTAACTTTAAGCTTAGATTACATACTCTTTCGAACCTTATCTCAAGATATTTCCTTCTTAAAAAATGTGTAAAAATGTCTTAACTATAATACCTTAAAGTTTCGCCTTGAAATTTCTTGGCAAAAGTTCCGAGTCTTAAGTTTATTCCTTCTGGCTCGACTGTTTCCTCACTAGTGAGCACCTCTCAGTTTTCCTAGAATTTGATAGCCTTATCGTTAGAATTGCATTAAGGCAACCCTCACATCGAAACTACATTTAATTTAGAAACTTTTGGTTCAAAAATCACCTGATTTGCATGAAGAAAAACTTCTTGTTTGAAGTTAGCCTATGCGTCTGTCCGTACAACCCTGTTTCCTTCGGCACCTTTACATGTACCTCCGCCTGAACACTACCTACCCTCCTTTGAATATCTCTTATTCTTTCCTTTCTTTATGGTTTTTATGTACTTAACTGAGTATGGGTTGAAGTGAGACGTTGTCCCCCTTTTATAGGCGTTCAACCCTTCTTCTTTGCCCAACACCTCTTCCCTTGATCACATCCAAATGTTTTCCTTATCTTTTGCCAACTCCCAGCCTCTTCCACCTCCTTCTTGATGTGTTTTCACCCTACACTATCAACACATCCCTCACATCAACGCAATCTTAAGTGTCCTCTTCCTCTATAGCTAGCACTTAAGGCTTAACTTTGCATGTCTGCTCATGCACCCACCTCATTTACTTAAGGCCTAAAACTCTTTCCTAACAAGCCACATGTCTGGATGACGTCCTTGGATGCGTCCATCCACCCTCATATGCGTTCGTCCAACTTTATATAGCCACAAATACGCCCATCCAATTGCCGCAACATTCCTATGTCCGGACACCACCAATTGGCGCATGCGTCCATCCTAGCTCGTCTTACCGCCACATAGTTCATCGCCTAACGCTGTTGCCGCATATTACCAACACATAACGTTTCCGCATAGCATCGACGCATAGTGTTGCCGCATAGCACCGTTGTATAACACCAAGTATCCATCGCCGCATGTCTCTATCGCTGCATGCCTTCATTGCAACATGCCTCTATTGCCGCATGCCTCTATCACCGCTTGTCTCTATCACCGCATGCCTCTATCGCCACTTGTCTTTATCGCAACATGCCTTCATCGCCGCATGCCCTTACGTAGCATCACTGCAAGCCCTCGGCCGCATTACCGCATGCCCTCACGTAGTACTGTCGCAACCATCACATCCATCACATCCATCACGCTGCATGCATTGTTCTAACCTCTCGAAACATTGGTTGTCGCATGCGTTTCTCTTGGTCACACTTTGTGTAAACCCCAAACTTTAGGTTCCTAGATAAACATGTTTGCCAAAGGAATGTTATATTATATTTTTTTTTTCTTATTTTTATTAAACTAGTAATTCATGGTTATTCATAGGAATTATGATGGAAGGGAAGGAAAAACATATTAGGTGGGGGTGACGTGGCAGTTAATCCTTGAACTTTGGAGGCGATGGGAGGTGTTTTTGGAAGAAGAACTTCAAAAGCTTGGTTTTGGCAGTTGACATGAAAATTCTAGTGAATTCGTTGCCATTCGAAAGCTAAGAGAATCTAAGTTATAAAATTGGCTTGCCGGAAGAAGATTTCAGGAGGAGAAGAACAAGAAGTGAAGAAAACCAAGAAAAGGCAGAATCTCGAGTTTAAGCAGGGCCGAGGTGAAGGTTGGAAGTTCCAAGCCAAACGATAAGGAATTCTGGGCTGAAATTTTAAGGTAAGGAATTAACTCAAATCTAAACAAGTTTGTAGAAGGAAGTTTCTTGAAAAGAGCTCTAGATTTTGAGTTATGAATTTTTGAAGTTATAACAGGGAATTGGTGCATGAGCAGACAACTGCTTGTGAAGAACAAGCAAGCAGTTCATCCTGGAGAATTATAATGAGATTTGGGCATGAGGATCTCGCTTATAAAGGAAATCTCGCTGATTTTGTAAGAAGGATCTCGCTCTAGGGGTTGGGCTAAGTATCGCTGGTAAGGTGAGTATCGCTAAGATGAAAATTTGACAGGAATAGCTTGATCTCGCTAGCATCGCTCTAGAGGATCTCGCTAGCATCGCTCAGGGGGATCTCGCTAGCATCGCTCAAAGGGATCTCGCTGACCTCGCTTAGGGGGATCTCGCCAGTAAAGCTATCTGTATTGATGAAAGTTCTTTTAATAAATGAATTAATTGAGGTATTTTACTAAGAGTTCTAAGTAGTTTAATCGGGAATTATATCTTTACAGGCTAAGAAGAGCTAGGGGAAGCGTACAGACTATTAAGAACCTGACGAGTGGTGAGTGACTAAGTAAACTTAAAGTTTCCAATATTCATGCAAATATGATCAAGTAAAGCACAGTGACATTAATGATGAAATTATACTTCCTCAAGCAACAAATGGTGGGAGAATAACTTAATGCATGTTTCCGGCTTGTATGTGTGTAACATAGGCCAAGGTATATCGTGTAACCATTACAAAAGCTATGTTCTGATTTTGATATATGCTTCCTAGAGGAAGGTTATGAGAGAAAGAGTTCTTGTGTAAATGAGTGGCAATGGAACAGTTCTTGTGTAAATACTAGGCAATGGAACTTAATTTGATGTTACAAAATATACATTTGATACCGAAGGACATTTAAGAAGGTATCTAACCAATCTGGTACCGAAGGACATTTGAGAAGGTACCTGGCCAATTTGATACCAAAGGACATTTGAGAAGGTATTTGGCCAATTTGATACCGAAGGACATTTGAGAAGGTATCTTAGTAGTTCGATACTGAAGGACAAATTTGAGAAGATATCTGAGCAGAAGTACCTAAGATATGATGGTACTTAGTATGGCCACGTGCACGTAGGCAGTTATGAATGAGAGACCGAAGTATGGGTCTCTTGGTTGGTAATAAACATTTGGGAGCTAGAGCGTTTAGGTTCGTTCTCAACTAGGGAATAATAATGTTTAATGATGTCTGAGAATGGCTTAAAGCTACATTTAGAGACAAGTACTTGAGTTTACTATATTTACATGTTTATAGTATTGCTATGCTTATTGCTTTACGATTCTAAAGTCACTCACTGGACTTTTAGCTCACCAAGTTTCTGTATTCTCCTTTTCCAGGTAACGGTCAGATTCCCCAGGGTTGATCTTGCTGCTGCTTGCCACCTAATGACTCCGCTTAATAAGAGGACTTAGGTTGATGATCTGTTTATGTACACAAGTTTTGTGAAGGACTAGGCTCTATTAGAGATGTTTGGGCCATTTGTGAATGTTTCTGCCCTTAGATATTATATCATAGTTGTACGCATATGTTTATATTATATTTTTTTGTCCTTTTAAGGAGGTATACCATATTCACATATTATTAATATTTAGCAGGTTGACATTTAGATTAGAGAGCTTTGGTGGTGGGTGCTGGCAGCGGGACTAGCAACTACTGTGGTCATATCCTCTTTTAGATTAGGAGGGTAATCTGGAAGGGGGTATGACATTTTGGCTTCCTTCAACGCTCTAAATAACCTCTAAAAGCTTCATGGCTAACGCATGGACAACCCGAAGGGTAATCTGGAAGGGGGGTATGACACTTTGGCTTCCTTCAACACCCTAAATAANCACTTTGGCTTCCTTCAACACCCTAAATAACCTCTAAAAGCTTCATGGCTAACGCATGGAAAACCCTTAGTCATTTTTTTCCTGGGCTTCCAACGCATGGTTATACTTAGCCAAATTTTCACTAGTTATGGCTTATTTCCAAAGCTATTTAACAAATCCTATTTAAACACTTAGAATTTTCCTATTCTTTATCTTAGGATCTACCTCATACTTGGTTAATCTCTTTTATTTCCTACCATGAAAGGGAAAATGGAATTCAGGTTTCACATTTACTTCCCCCTTAAGAAAATTTCGTCCTTGAAATTTAAAGCAATACCGTAAATATCTCTTATTCATTTATCTCATCATTTTTCAACTTTATTTAATTACATAAGTTTTATTTAAACTTTACATAGGTCCTATTCCCTAGTACTATCTTCTTTAAAACCAGTAATCCTTCCAGGCTTGGTTTCCCCCTGAGCTATTGGCCGGATCATTGGTTGGACAGTCTTTACACTGATGACCGGGTTGTTCACATTTTAAGCACAAACCTTCTCTCCCCTCTTGATCTCTCTAATGACTCTTATGACACCTATTTCCCTTTATGCCCGTGCGTCTACAGATATAGCATTTATCCGTTCCCTTCAAACATTCTTCGGGGGGTACTTCCCACATTTATTGCATAATGGGTTCCTTGCTTGACTTGATCCCATTAGCTAACAATCATTTCATCAAACAAATATACTTTGTTAAAATATATTTATTAATCATAAACAAAAACATATTTACAAAGGAGAAATTTTTATACAACATCTATAATGAAAAATAGTACATATCTATTTACACTTCGGGGGGGTTTTCCCTTGCCTTTGACCTCCTTCCCTAACTGGGGGCCCAACTTTTCCGCAATTATAGCATACGTTTGCCCCTCCATAGCAGCGCCCAAAGTGATATCTCTTACAATTTGAGCACCATGGCCTTCGGGTGTTGGCTATAGATTCATTAGGCTTGTATACTTCTTCTAGAGTAAGCTTTTTTGTTGTCTTCTGCTTTCCAAAGTTGGTCTTACTTATCTTTTTATCTAGAACCCCCAAGAAATATTTCTCTTTTCTCGCTCCCCTGCAGATTCCGTTGTTGCTAGCGATCTTAGGCTAGCTTCAACACATAATTCCGTCTCTACTAATTTTGGAAATTCTTGCCTATCAATACTGATAGTTATGTGCATTCGTATCTCACTTCGTAGTCCTTCCTCAAATCTCCTACATCTTTCAGTTTCATCTAATATTATACTGGCGGCGTGTTTGCTAAGTTCAGTATAGTTTTGTTCATACTTGATTACCGATAGTGAGCCTTGTACGAGTTTAAAAAATTCATTTCGCTTTGCAACGTGAAACCTTTGAGGATAGAATTGTTCATGGAAGGCTTTTCCAAATTCTTCCCAGGTAACTTCCTCCCTTCCCCTTCTTCTATCTTCAAATATGCGCCACCAATCCTCAGCTTTTTTCTGGAGTAGGAAAGTGGCTAGTGCTAACTTTCTATCTTCAGGGCATCGCATTACCCTGAAAATTTTTTCTATCATCACGAACCAGGCTTCCGCATCTACTGGGTTCGTGGTTCCTTCAAAGGTCGAGGCTTCTAATGCCTTCAACCTTTCAATACCAAATCGTTTCTCGGGGTCTACTGACACCCCTTCTAAGTTTTCAGCCAAATACCGAGCAAATTTTCCCATAATTTGCTCGTCACTTGTAGTCTCTGCCTGTGGATGACTTGACCCGCCCTGTTCCTCTCCCATTGTTTTTGAGGTAGCATTTTGAATCCCCACCGGTTGCTCGCGCGGTCTGCCACGTGGCATGATTCCTATAATAAACCACTTCTCTAGTTTACCCTTTCCCAAAACCTTATGCTCTGATATAAGACCAAGGAGTTCTCCTTCGAGAGTCTTATAACCCGGTTAAGGATCGAGGAGGAAGCCCAGAAGAAGGACCAGAGGGAGAAGGTGAACGTAGTACCTAGGAAACCCGCCTCTGTCGTGGTAAAACCTGACAAAAAACCTAAGGGGATCAAATGGAAAGGTTAGAACCGTGGCTCCAGCAACCAGAACCAACAGAAAAAACAGAAGTTCCCTTTAGGAGAAACGATACAGTTCCTCTACTTTAATTGTAATAAACCTGGGCACATGGCTAGGAACTATAGGAACAAACATCGTCCTACTGGTCAAGCGAACCTGACAAAAGAACTGTTAATCGCCATGATCACAAAAGTAAATGTGATCGGTAGTTGTGAAGGGTGGTGGATAGACATTGGCGCGACGCGCCATATTTGTCACGACCTTAGTTTATTTAAAATTTATACTGAAACTAAGGATAAGAATATTCTATTGGGAGATCACCATTCTACGAAAGTTGCTAGAATCGGCAAGGTGGAATTAAAATTTACCTCTGGGAAGACCCTCATGTTGAAGGAAGTTTTGCACACTCCGGAGATTCGAAAAAATTTGGTTTCGGGCTATCTCCTCAACAAAGTTGGGTTTACTCAAACTATAGGGGCAGACCTATATACCCTTACAAAAAATAATGTATTTGTAGGGAAAGGGTATGCAACTGAGGGAATGTTCAAATTAAGTTTAGACTTTAATAAAATGAAATCTTCTGTGTATATGTTGTGTTCTATGAATATTTGGCATGCTAGACACTGTCATGTGAATAAGAATTTAATTAGTAACATGATTAGGCTGGAAATGATACCTAAGTTATCCACGAATGATTTTGATAAATTCGAGTATTGTAGTCAGGCTAAATTTACTAAAACTCTACATAAATATGTACTTAAGAATTCTAAGCCTCTAGGTTTGATTCATTCTGATGTCTATGAATTTAATGGCATATTGACTAGGAACAGTAAAAGATATTTCATTACTTTTATTGACGACTGCTCTGATTTTACTTTTGTATACTTGCTGAAAAACAAAAGTGATGCTTTTGATGCCTTCAAACGTTTTGTTTCTGAAATAGAGAATCAGTTTAATGGAAAAGTTAAAAGACTTCATAGTGATAGGGAAATCGAGTACGACTCGGACAGTTTTAATAAATTCTTTAACTCACATGGAATAATACACAAAAAGACCGCACCTTATTCTCCTGAAATGAACGGAAAAGCCGAAAGGAAAAATAGAACTTTAGCTGAGCTAGTAGTTGCTATTTTACTTAGTTTAGGAGCCACGTCTTATTGGTGGGGTGAAATCATCCTTACCATATGTTATGTCCTAAATAGAATCCCGAAATCTTAAAATAAAACTTCACCTTATGAAATTCTCAAGAATAAGAAACCAAACTTGTTCTACTTTAGAACATGGGGTTGTCTAGCCTTTGCAAGGATTTCTGACCCAAAAAGGAGCTAGTAGAGCTTACGAGTGTGTCTTTATAGGTTATGCCTTAAATAGTAAACCCTACAGGTTCTATGATCTAGTGAATCAAGTGATCATTGAGTCAAACGATCCCGACTTCTTTGAAGATAGGTTTCCTTTTAAATCAAGGAATAGTGGGCTTTGGTTCAAGTGGTATAACCCTAGTTAGAAATCCTAATCCTAGAGAGGAAACTGACCCAGAACCTAGAAGAAGAAAAAGGGCTAGAACCGCTAAAGATTTCGAAAATGACTTCCTGACCTACAACGTAGAAGAAGACCTTAAAGATCTAAAAGTTGCCCTATCCTTAGTAGATGCCAACCTATGGCAAGAAGCCATAAATGATGAGATGGACTCACTTGAGTCAAATAGGACTTGGCACTTAATAGATCTTCCCCTAGGGTGTAAGGCAATAGGGTGCAAATGGATCTTAAGAAGGAAACTTAGATCTGATGGGACTGTCGATAAATTTAAAGCCAGGTTAGTAGCGAAGGGCTTTAGACAGAGAGAAAATGTAGATTTCGTTGACACCTTCTCCCCTATCACTAGAATGACCTCTATCTGTGTCATATTCTCTCTCACTGCCCTTTATAACCTCATAGTACATCAGATGGATGTAAAAAACGCTTTCCTAAACGGTGAACTTGAAGAAGAGATTTACATAGAACAACCTAAGGGTTTTGTGGTCCATGCTCAAGAAAATAAGGTGTGTAAATTAGACAAATCTCTCTATAGACTAAAACAAGCTCCTAAGCAATGACATGAAAAATTTGACAACCTTATCCTATCTAAAGGTTTCAAGGTCAATGAAAGTGACAAATACATCTACTATAAGTTTGATAATAACCTCTGTACTATCTTGTGTCTATATGTAGATGATTTATTGGTCTTTGGGTCAAACTTGCACGTCATAAATAATGTAAAATCAATATTGAATGCGAACTTCAACATGAAAGACTTAGGAAAAGCTAGTGTAATCTTAGGCATAAAAGTAAATAGGTCTGAAAAGAGAATTTCTTTGAATCAATCTCACTATATAGAAAAGATTCTAAAGAAATATAATTACTTTGAGTGTAAACCAGCCTATACTTCTTATGACCCTAGTGTCAAGTTATTCAAGAACACTGGTGACAGTGTTAATCAATCTGAGTATGTGAGCATCATAGGCAGTCTTAGATATGCTACCGACTGCACTAGGCCTGACATAGCTTATGCTGTAGGACTACTTTGCAGGTTTACAAGCAGACCTAGTAAAGAGCATTGGAATGCTTTAGAAAGGGTCATGAGATACTTAAAGAAAGCCCAAAACCTAAGATTACATTATCAAAAGTTTCCCGCTATCCTTGAAGGGTTCAACGATGCTGATTGGAACTCTCTTTCGGATGATTCAAAGATTACAAGTGGCTATATCTTTAATACAGCTGGCGGAGCTGTCTCTTGAAAGTCCAAGAAACAAACTATTTTAGCCCAAATGATAGAGTCAGAAGATAGCACTAGCGATAGCTAGTAAAGAAGCAGGCTGGCTTAGAAGTCTGCTATCAGAGATTCCCTTATGGGAAAAGTCGGTACCAACCATATTGATCCATTGCGATAGTACTGCAACAATCGCAAAAGTTCAGAACCATTACTACAACGAAAAGAGACGTCAAATACGTCGTAAGCACAGTACCATTAGAGAGTTTCTCACTACTGGTGCAGTTATAGTGGATCACATACGGACTGATGAAAATTTGGTGGATCCTTTGATGAAAGAATTGGCCAGAGAAAAGGTTTTCAGAACCTCAAAAAGGATGGGGCTCATGGTTATCAAAAGATGCATCACAGTGAGGAAAACCCAACCTGTAGACTGAAGATCCCAAAAAACAGGTTCAACGGGTAATAACTGATCACGAGTGATATATAGTGAATCATGCTAAACCAAATACAGAGTTCCATTCCTATGACTTAAAGTCTGAGCATGATATCCTAAAGCGTAAGAAAGGTTGAACTCAGTTCTTAATGAGATCTATACTTGATGACAAGTGGGGTACCCAGCTACAGGAGTACCCTTGATAGACTCGCTTATGTGAATGTGGAAGTGAGGGTCGCTTCCTATGGAGTTTTTAGGCAAACTTTCTAGAGCATTCACTAAATCGGGATTCACGTGATAGGGCTTAAAAGCACGAGCTTTCGTACTATACCCTAATAACACTCTGTGTGAGATGCTGTTAGAGATAGAGTTCAAAACCAAGGGTTACTCTAGTATATTCTAAATCATCTACACTATGTAAAGGTTCAAGTCGTAAGACACCTTTGCTAATGCACAGTGTTGTATAGATTGAAACTGCTCGATGAAAATCTTTCCTCTCTTTTCTTCTTTGTTTAAATTTTCAAGTGGGGGATTGTTGGGTGAAAATTTAACTTTCAAAACTAGAGGGAATCAACTTTTTTGGTTGGAGAATCCCACATTGAAAAATTTGGTGTTGGAAGTCTTCTTTATGTACTCCAACCTTGTGTTTTGGGTTTGGGCCCCAAGGGGTACCCATGTTTTGGAGGAAGTGAGGAGATCCACCAATGTGGGTTCGGTGGACGTCCCACACGCGCGCAACCGATCGGGCGGGGCGTGGCGTGACGAAGCGAGGTGGGTATGTGTGTGATGATTATTTTTTATTAAAAAATATTATTTTATTTATTATTATTATTTTTTTAATCGAAAAAAAAAGGAGAAAACGTCCGTTCGTCCACACGTTTCGTCCTCCCATTCCATTCCATTTCGTCTGTGCACATCTGGTCAGAGGCGCTCTTCTCACTCCCTACCGTTCGACACTGAAGGCCTATAAAAGGCGAGGCCTTCAACAGTTCGTAACACAAAGAATTCATTTCTTAATTCCCCACTTCATTTTTCTCTCCTCCTCCATCTTATCTTTCCGAGAAGTGAGTTTCGATAGGGTGTACGTTTCGGTCGGTAACGGTGCATTTTCGATCGGTTTTCATTTGGCTGTTTTATCCTAGGGACGACGTAGCAATTTTCAAACCTGCTTACACACTTGGGCAGAGCCGCGAAATGTCTTAAAGAGAGCGAGCCCCGCGACTCAACCTATAACGAGTTTCTATTTTACAGGTTTTTCCCTTCGCTTGACCGTCATACCTTGACGGTTTATAGTTCGTCGTTCTGAGGGCCCTGCCGTTTCCAACAATATTTAATCGATATTACCCTTTTTATTGTATGATGCAAAACGTGTCAAAATTTTGTTGATCTTAATGGTTGAACGAGTAAATGTCAAAGTTTGTATTCATTAACAAAGTTAACAAAGTTATGAAATTTAAATCAACATCAAATTCCAACGCCCATTCACTATGTTTTTTATTTTTTTATCTTTTAACTAATAGTATTCTTTTTATAAACACCAACTAAAATATAACTTTATTAACTTTGTTAATTAATGCAGACTTTGACATTTGCTCGTTCAGCCGTTAGAATCAACAAAATTTTGACACGTGTTGTATAATGCAATAAAAAGAATAATATTGATTAAATATTAATGACAAAACTATCAATTAAATATTCAAATTTTAAATGCATGCTTTTTATTTTATTTTTATTTAGCTGCCGTAGAATTGTTTACTTGTGACCCAGAGCCGTCCACTTAATTTTCTGTCTTATTTTGCATTGATTCTATGTGAAGAATTTGTGGAGATAAGAGATAGAGAATGAAAATAAATGGGGAGGACAATGAGGATGGAGAATGCATTTTCCGTCCCCATCCAATTTAACTAAATATAAATTTTTCTCCCACCACACCTCTAACACTAAGGAAAAAATAGATATCTCTAGCACAGACTCCACACCCCACCCTGACCACCTTTTTAGCCTAGAGAAAGGCGTGACTGCAGCAGTTACCAATCCTTAGGCTGACACTTACTGTCTAATAACTCTTGTGGAATAACTCTGATATCAATTATAATTTATATGCAATGGAACGTCTTTAGGCCTACAATTTATTAACTTAGAAACATAATATGTTTAGAGTCATTACAACAGATATTTACAAGTCCCAAAACTCACAAACCCTAGTCCTTATATGAACAATAGTAACATGTGTACAATATTAACCGTAACCACCTAGCAAATGGTTACAAGTTTTTAAGTCCTTTATGGCAGAACTATCTTCACAGGATATGACCGCTACCTGTTGGGGGGGGGGAACAAAACATTTGAAAGTGGGATGAGCTTACGCCCAGTGAGTGACCGAGAAAACATAGTAAATTCTCAAGCATAATTTCAGAAAATAGTTGTATCTGAAATATAAACTTTTGCAGCATAAATATTTTCCAAGCATAAATTATATAAAGCTGTTTTAAACATAAAACAGTAAAATCATTTCTCAAATCAAAGTACTGTATAACGAGTAAAATAATACCAACACTAACTGCTAGTTCAGAGAGAACCCCTTTGTTCAATCTCCGACTTAGTTCACCTGTGGCCACATTAGGTACTACTGCTCAAATACTTCTCCTTGTACTTCAGTATCGAGCTATTAGGATACCTTTTCCAACGTACTTCAGTACTAATAGATACCTTCTCCTTATACTTCAGTATCTAGTTGGGTGGATGCCATCTCTCTGTACTTCGGCATCGCATTTTACCAAAACTATTTATAAACAACTTTTCTCTTTAAAGCATGTATAGTATAATACATATACAACATGGCTTTAAAGTTGGTAATGCATGCTGGATAAAATACATACACATATGTAGATAGTTTTGCAACAGTAGGCATGCGTTCAACTCACAATTCAAACTTGTTTGGAAACCACTTTATAAAACTAGTAGGCATGAGAATTATTTTCGCAAACATGCTTTCTATAAACGTTGTAATCAAAAAAGTTTAAAAACGTTTTAGTTCGAAAACATTTTAGCCACTCACCTCGAATTCTTAGGAACTTTTCACTCTAGTAGCTCCTTGGGTCCCTTTTTCACCCTTAGAATCCAGATTCAATTCACAGCGTAGATTACTCATAGTTCTAAACCTTATTTTGAAATACTTTCTTCTACAAACTTATTCTAAAATGTCTCCGAAGCTTACCCTAAAATTTCAGCTCAGAACTTCTCGTGGTTTGGCTGAAATCACAGAATCTTTAAGACTGGCTCAGACTGATCCGACAGTCTGACCTTTCTGCCTTCTTCTCAATCTCCAGTCCAGTTCCTTTGAGTTTTTTCCTCCGGCATCTCTACTCTGAAAACTAGACTTCTAGAGATTTCAGATGGCTTTGAAATCACTCCAAATGCACGAGTAGATCGGAAGATCTCCTCGTCCAAAGTTGACATATTCAAATTTCTCGTACGTCTTTTCTCTCCAACACAATTTCTTAAGGTTTAAGAATTTTTCTTAATCGGACACCTAAATTTTAATTGACATTTGCCCGTACGTCTTCAAGCTTTGTTTGTATTCAAATTAGGGTTTTTAAATGCATAATCTACCCCAGCGCGACCAAATACATCGCCCAGAAGCTTGCTCGACCGTTCAATGCATAGGCGAGGTGTGGGCGTGATGTTCGAATCGGACAAAGCAAGGCTAATGCATAGACGCTTTCGCTCTTTCCGCTCTCGGCAGTTTCGCTTTCTCCACTCTCGGCAGTGTCGCTCTCTCCCACTTTCTCACTCAAAATCTCGCTCTCTCCAAGTTTCTCTCCAACCTTCTCTCCTAGTTTCTCTCAATTCGGCACGTGTCGCTCTCTCCAACTTTCTCTCCAATCTCGGCTCCTTCAAGTTTCTTCCAACTTTTCTCTCTCCACTCTCACTCCTCAAGCTTTCTCTCCAACTTTTCTCTCCACTCTCGCTCTCTCCAGCTTCCTCTCCAACTTCTCTCTAATCTCGCTCTCTTCCTACTATCTTTTCTCTCCAATCTCGACTCTCTCCAACTTTTCTCTTGACTCTCGCTCTCTCCAGCTTTCTCTCCAAATTTCTCTCCAAACCTCTCCAATCTCGCTCTCTCCAACTATCTTTCTCTCCAAATTTTCTAAACTTAATTTCCATATATTCCACACTAGCTGTTTCATCATCCTAACTTATTATATAAATTTCATCACAATTTTACCAATTAAAGCTCAACTTAATTTATTCAAAGAAAATCTACTTAACCACTTAGAAATTTCCTTCCCCTTAATTAGGATTAACTTTTCACTTAGTTATTCCTTTTATCACTTGCTTAAGTAAGAAAAATAGAAATCCGGGTTTCACATTTACTTTCCCTCTTAAAGAATATTTTCGTCCTCAAAATTTACTCGAACTAACTCTGGTTTAAGATTTCACAACAACCACTGTTGTAACCTCTATAACCTTGTCTATTACCACGCTTCCACTGCGCTACTCTGATATCAATTCCTTAGTTTATCCAATGATTACCTCACCTTAGCTATCTCCAAGCTTAGATGTTGAACCAAACTATCTACCACATTAAACATTTGTATCCCAAATACTAAATGAGAATAACTTAAATTCACACTTACCTTCCTGGGTAGATTTTTAGGTACGCATATTCTACCTTCTTTTAATAGCACTTTATCAGCTCCTAATTGGTAATCCGTCCTCAATCCTTTATCCACTTCTTCAGCTAACTTCTGAAGATCAGAATCCTTTAACTGTTCACGTAGAATATCTTTTACGAGAGTAGGACGCACTTGAAATGAAGCTAGTAACCCTTTTGTTTGACCGACTGATAATGCTGCTTTAGCATTAAACAAATGTACCCCTTATTGAATTAACACTAGCTTTAGCTGATCTAGTTTTTCGACTTAAAGCATCAGCTACCACATTTGCTTTACTTGGGTGATAGTCAATTGTACAGTCATAGTCTTTGATCAACTCGAGCCATCTTCTCTGTCTCAAGTTTAGTTCCTTCTGATCAAAGATATGCTTTAAGCTCATATGATCCATAAATATATGACAACGCTCACCAACCAGGTAATGTCTCCACAACTTTAGAGCTAACACAACTGCTGCTAACTCTTAATCGTGTGTAAGGTAGTTACATTCATGCTTCTTTAACTGTCGAGAAGCATAAGCTACTACCTTTCCCTTCTGCATCAGTCCTAACCCTTCTCGCGATGCATCACAATAGACCTCAAACTCTTTACCTGGTGTAGGTAGAGTTAATACCGGTGCTGACATTAACCTCTATTTCAATACCCGAAAATTATGCTCGCATAATGGCCACCACTCAAACTTCGCATCTTTTCTGGTCAGGTTTGTCAATGGAAGGGCTATCTTAGAGAAACCCTCCACGAATCTCCTATAATAACCTGCTAAACCCAGAAAACTGCGTACTTCGGTTACATTCAGAGATCATACTCAATTAACTACTGCTTCTATCTTTTGGGAATCAACACTAACTTCGTCAGCTGAAACTATATGCCCAAGAAATATGACTTGATTTAACCAAAAATCACACTTACTAAATTTGGCATATAACTTATTTTCTCTTAAAATCTGTAATACCATCCTCAGATGTTCTTTGTGATTTTCCGCACTACTAGAATACACTAGTATGTCATCTATGAACACTATCACAAACTGATCCAGATAAGAATGGAATATCCTATTGTATAATACAATAAAAAAAGATAATATCGATTAAATATTAACGACGATTAAATATTCAAAATTTAAATACATACTTTTTATTTTATTTTTCTTTAGGTGGCATAAAATAGTTTAATTGTGATTTTGTTGTTCAAGGAGTCGTCTATTAAATTTTCAGTTTGATTTGCATTGAATGCATGTGAAGAATTTACAAGATCGATGGAGAATGAAACTAAATGGGAAGGACACGAGAATGGAGAATGCAATTTCCGTTCCACAACTATTTAACTAACGAGAAATTTTTTTCTCCCACATCTCTAACTCATGTAAAAAAAAAAAACAGACATCTCTACCACTAACTTTTTGGCCCGAGCTAACTCTATACCTCCTATTTATATTCTTTTGAAAAATATTTCTTTTATGGTTCATTGTATCTAACGATGTTGATTTAATTTTCAACTCCCAGACATTATGCTTTTTGTTTCTTGTTTTTAATGAATAGTATTCTCTTTATGACATTAATTAAAATATAACTTTGTTAATTAATGCAGACTTTATGACTCTGGCTCGTTCAACAACGGGTCAACAAACTTTTGACACTAGTTGAATAATACAATAAAAAAAGGTAATATTTATTTGGCTACTAAAATATTTAACTTTAAATCGCAATTTTAATTCGAAAGTTCAGCCGTTAGAATTAACAAAATTATGACACATGTCGCATAATACAATAAATAGAGTAATATTTATTTGTTAACCGAAATATTTAAATTTCAATTTCAATTCTAATTTGAAATTTCAACTGTTATGATCAACAAAATGGCACGTGTTACATAACACAATAAAAAGGTAATATTTATTTGCTAACCAAAATATTTAACTTTAAATCTCATTCTAATTCGAAAGTTCAACCATTAAGATCAACAAAATTTTGAGTGTTGGAAAATATTTATTTGGTAACCAAAATATTTAACAACAAAATTTTGACACATGTTACATTATACAATAAAAAGGTAATATTTATTTGACAACCAAAATGTATAACTTTAAATCTCAATTCTAATTCGAAATTTAGGTGGTAAAATTAACAAAATTTTGAAACCCGTCGCATAATATAATAAAATGATAATATTTATTTGGTAACTAAAATATTTAACTTTAAATTTCAATTCTAATGTGAAAGTTCAACCGTTAGGATTAAAAATATTTTGACACCTATTGCATAATACAATAAAAATGTAATATTTATTTGGAAATCAAAATATTTAACTTTAAATCTCAATTCTAATTTGAAACTTCAACAGTTAGGATAAACAAAAATTTTGACATTGCAACATACAAAATATTTATTTTGCTACCAAAATATTTAACTTCAAATTTCAGTTCTAATTCGAAATTTAGTCGTTAGAATTAACAAAATTTTGACATGTGTCGCATAATACAATAAAGATAACATTTATTTGGTAATCAAAATATTTAACTTTAAATTTCAATTCTAATGTGAAAGTTCAACCGTTAGGATTAACAAGATTTTGACATCGGTTGCATAATACAATAAAAAGTAATGTTTATTTGGCAACCAAAATATTTAACTTTAATACTCAATTCTTATTTGAAACCTCAACCGTTAGGATCAACAATATTTTGACACGTGTTGCATAATACAATAAAAAAATATTTAACTTTAAATGTAAATTGAAGTTCAACCTATAGAATCAACAAAATTTTGACATGTGTCGTATAATACAATAAAAAAGATAATATTTATTTGGTAACCAAAATATTTAACAATAAAATTTTGACACATGTTGCATAATACAATAAAAAAGGTAATATTTATTTGGCAACCAAAATATTTAACTTTAAATCAAAATTCTAATTTGTAATTAACTTTCATATATCTGTTTTAAAATTTTCAAATTTGCACAAATATCTAACACTTATCGATAAATTTTTTTAGATAAGTTAGTTAATAGAAATCTAATCCATACCTATATATTATATGACTAATAATGTTGTCATGAATTTTTAAAAAGAAAAAAAATGTCTATCGTGAATCAATTTAGGTTAAAAAATATGTTTAGTAATTGCACTTTCATGTATTCAATAAGTAATAATTTAATCAGTATACTTTATAATTTGTAAAAATTCGGTCCTTATCCTAAAATCTTTGTAGGACTTATTAAATATTTTTATACATGTACATCAATAAACTAATTCAATATCAATCTTTTATAAATTATAAATTAATACAATATTACTTAATAAAAAGCAAGGATTTAATAAAATATTTTTATGCATGTAGATTAATAAACTAATTAAATATCAATCTTTTATAAACTATAAATTAATACGATATTACTTAATAAAAAGCAAGGATTTAACAAAATATATTTATACACGTCAATAAACTAATTCATTATTAATTTTTTTATATACTATAAATTAATACGATATTACTTAATAAAAATTGACTGAAAATGCATTCTCCATCTTCGTTGTCCTCCCAATTTATTTTCATTCTCCATCTCTGATCTTTGTAAATTTTTCACATGGAATCAATGCAAAATCAAACAGAAAATTCAGTGGATGACTCCTTGTATAGCAAGATCACAATTAAATAATTTACGTCACCTAAAGAAAAATAAAAGAAAAAGTATGTATTTAAAATTTGAATATTTAATCGATAGTTCTGTCATTAATATTTAATTGTTCTAACAGCTGAAAGAGTAAAAGTAATCAAGTCTGCATTAATTAACCATGTTAATGAAGTTATATTTTAATTGGTGTTTATAAAGAGAATATTATTGTTAAAAAATAAGAAATAAAATGCATAGTGGATAGAAGTTGGAATCTAAATTAGCATCAAATTAGATACAATGAATCATTAAAAAAATAATTCTCAGAAGACTATAAATTGGAGGTGTAAAGTTAGTTCCGACTAAAAAGTTTGTGATAATGATGTCTATTTTTAACAAATAGTTAGAGTTGTGGGTGTGAGAAAAATTTATTGTTAGTTAAATGAAAAATGCATTCTTCATCCCTGTTGTCCTTCCCATTTATTTTCATTCTCCATCTCTGATCATTCTAAATTATTCATATAGAATCAATGCAAAATCAAATAGAAATTTCAGTGGATAACTCTTTGTACAGTAGAGTCACAATCAAACAATTTTACGTCACCTAAAAAACATGCATTTAAAATTTGAATATTTAATCCATAATTTTATTTTTAATATTTCATCGATATTACCTTTTGTATTATGCAACACTTGTCAAAATTTTGTTGATTGTAATGGTTGAACGAGCAAAAGTAATCAAGTCTACATTAATTAACAAAGTTAATGAAGTTATATTCCAATTGGTATTTATAAAGAGAATACTATTCGTTAAAAAATAAGAAATAAAAGCATAGTGGATAGGAGTTGGAATTTAAATAAGCATCAAATTAGATATAATGAACCATTAGATAAATATTTTTCAAAAGAGTAATAATTGGAGAGGTAGAGTTACTTGGAACAAAAAGTTTTTGGTAGACATGGCTGTTTTTTCCAAGAGTAAGAGCTCTGGGTTGCATAAAAAATCTCTTGTCGTTAGTTAAACGGGATGGCGGACAGAGAATGAATTCTCCATCCTCGTTATCCTTCCCATTTATTTTCATTATCAAAAAATTTAGTGGACGATTCATTGTACAGTGGGTCAGAATTAAACAATTTTATGCTACCTAAAGAAAAAATAAAAGAAAAGTATGCATTTAAAATTTGAATAATTAATCTATAGTTTTGTTGTTAACATTTAATTGATATTACTCTTTTTATTGCATTACGCAACACGTGTCAAAAAATTTTTTTGATCCTAACAGTTAAACGAGCAAAAGTTTTCAAGTCCGTATTAATTAACAAAGTTAATGAAATTATATATTAATTGGTGTTTATAAAGATAATGCTATTCGTTAAAAGAGAAATAAAAAGCATAGTGAATGGCGGCTGGAATTTGATGTTACTTAAATTTCAACTCCATCCACTGTACTCTTTATTTCCTTTTTTAGTGAATAGTATTCTCTTTATACACATCAATTAAAATATAATTTCATTAACTTTGTTAATTAATATAGACTTGATGACTTTTACTCATTTACTCGTTAAAGATCAACAAAATTTTGACACATGTTGTATAATACAATAAAAAAAGATAATATTGATTAAATATTAACGACGATTAAATATTCAAAATTTAAATGCATACTTTTTATTTTATTTTTCTTTAGGTGACATAAAATAGTTTAATTGTGATTCTGTTGTTCAAAGAGTCGTCTATTAAATTTTCAATTTGATTTGCATTGAATGCATGTGAAGAATTTACAGGATCGATGGAGAATGAAACTAAATGGGAAGGACATGAGAATGGAGAATGCAATTTCCATCCACAGCTCGTTTAACTAACGAGAAATTTTTTCTCCCACATCTCTAACTAATATAAAAAAAAATAGACAACTCTACCACCAACTTTTTGGCCCGAGCTAACTCTATACCTCCAATTTATATTCTTTTGAAAAATATTTCTTTAATGGTTCATTGTATCTAACGATGTTGATTTAATTTTCAACTCCCAGACATTATGCTTTTTGTTTCTTGTTTTTAATGAATAATATTCTCTTTATGACATCAATTAAAATATAGCTTTGTTAATTAATGCAGAATTTATGACTCTGACTCGTTCAACAACGGGTCAACGAAATTTTGACACTAGTTGCATAATACAATAAAAAGGGTAATATTTATTTGGCTACCAAAATATTTAACTTTAAATCTCAATTTTAATTCGAAAATTCAGCCGTTAGAATTAACAAAATTATGACACATGTCGCATAATACAATAAATAGGGTAGTATTTATTTGGTAACCGAAATTTTTAAATTTAGATTTCATTTCTAATTTGAAAGTTTAACCGTTATGATCAACAAAATGACACGTGTAACATAACACAATAAAAAGGTAATATTTATTTGCTAACCAAAATATTTAACTTTAAATCTCAATTCTAATTCGAAAGTTCAACCATTAAGATCAACAAAATTTTGAGTGTTGGAAAATATTTATTTGGTAACCAAAATATTTAACAACAAAATTTTGACACGTAGCATTATGCAATAAAAAGGTAATATTTATTTGACAACCAAAATATATAACTTTAAATCTCAATTCTAATTCGAAATTTAGCTTTTAAATTTCAATTCTAATTGAAAGTTCAACATTCAGATTAAAAAGATTTTGACACCTATTGCATAATACAATAAAAATGTAATATTTATTTGGAAACCAAAATATTTAAATTTAAATCTCAATTCTAATTTGAAACTTAAATTTTGACACGTATTGCAATATACAATAATATTTATTTGGGTACCAAAATATTTAACTTTAAATCTCCGTTCTAATTCGAAATTTAGCAGTTAGAATAACAAAATTTTGACATGTGTCGCATAATAAAGGATAATATTTATTTGGTAATCAAAATATTTAACTTTAAATTTCAATTCTAATGTGAACGTTCAACCGTTAGGATTAACAAGATTTTGACACCGGTTGCATAATACTATAAAAATGATAATATTTATTTGGTAACTAAAATATTTAACTTTAAATTTCAATTCTAACAGGATTAACAAGATTTTGACACCGGTTCCATAATACAGTTGTTGCATAATAGTTACTTTAAATCTCAATTCTAATTTGAAAGTTCAACGATTAGGAACAACAAATCTTGACATGTGTTGCATAAAACAATAAAAAGGATAATATTTATTTGAATACAAAAATATTTAACTTTAAATCTAAATTGTAATTCGAAAGTTCAACCATTAGAATTACAAAATTTTGACACGTGTCGCATAATACAATAAATAGAGTAATATTTATTTGGTAACCGAAATATTTAATTTTAAATCTCAATTTTAATTTGAAAGTTCAACTGTAATGATCAACAAAATTTTGAACATGTTACATAATGCAATAAAAAGGTAATTTTTATTTGGTAACCAAAATATTTAACTTTAAATCTCCATTCTAATTTGAAAATTCAACCATTAACATCAACAAAATTTTGACACGTGTTGGATAATATAATAAATCGGGTAATATTTATTTGGTAACCAAAATATTTAACAATTTTGACACTACATAATACAATAAAAATGGTAATATTTATTTGACAACCAAAATATTTAATTTAAGTCTGAAGTCTACTTCAAAATTTAGCACTTAGAATTCAGTAAGTTTTGACACGTGTCGCAAAATACAATAAAAAAATAATGTATTTGGTAACCAAAATATTTAACAACAAAATTTTGACACATGTTGCATAATACAACAAAAAGGTAATATTTATTTGACAACCAAAATATTTAACTTTAAATCTCAATTCTAATAGACATTTAGCCATTATAATTAACAAAATTTTGGAAAGTTCAACCGTTATGATCAACAAAATTTTGACACGTGTTCTATAATACAATAAAAGCTGGAGAGAGCGAGAGTAAACAGAGCGAGATTGGAGAGAGCTGACCAGCGAGATTGTTGGAGAGAGCGAGAGTAAAGAGAGCGAGACCAGCGAGAAAGTGGGAAAGAGCAATACTGCCGAGAGTGGAGTGAGCGACACTGCCGAGAGCGGAAAGAGCGAGAGCACCTATGCGTTAGCCTTGCTTTGTCCGATTCGAACGTCACGCCCACACCTCGCCTATGCACTGAACGGTCGAGCAAGCTTCTGGGCAATGTATTTGGACACGTTGGGGTGGATTATACATGTAAAAACCCTAATTTGAATACAAACAAAGCTTGAAGACGTAAGGGCAAATGTCAATTAAAATCTAGGTGTCCGATAAAGAGAAATTCTTAAACCCTAAAAAATTGTGTTGGATGCGTTTGGAAAGAACACATTGAACCAAGGTGAAGTCAGCATACGTTGATAAAGGGAGGATTAAACATTTGGCCCTGCAGCCAAGTAGGTGCTGCCAATCCCACGAGAAATTTGAACGCCTATAAATAGGGAGTTAGGATTTCATTTTCAAATCACAAAAAAATCATAAATTTCGTAGAGAAAGTAGAGGGCAGTGAGGGTTCAGAGGAATGTGTCCACTTTGGACGAGAAGATCTTCCAATATGCTCATGCGTTTGGAGTGATTCTAAAGCCATTTGAAAGCTCTGGAAGTCTTGTTTTCAAAGTAGAGTTGCTGGAGGAAAAGACTCAAAGGAACTGGGCTAGAGGTTGAGAAGAAGATAGAAGGGTCAGACTATTGGATTAGTCTGAGCCAGTCTTGAAGATTTTGAGATTCCGGCCAAACCACAAGAAATTATGAGTTGAAAGTTTAGGGTAGGATTTCTAAGACATTTTAGAATAAGTTTGTAGAAGGAAGTATTTCCAAATAAGGTTCGGAACTATGCGTAATCTAAGTTGCAAGTTGAATCTGGATTCTAGGGGTGAAAAAGGAACCCGAGGAGCTACTAGAGTGAAAACTTCCTAAGAGTTTGAGGTGAGTGGCTAAAATGTTTTCGAACTAAAACGTTTTAAACTGGTTTGATTACAATCGTTTTATAGAAAGTATGTTTGCGAAAATATTCTCATGCCCACTAGTTTTATAAAGTGGTTTCTAAGCAAGTTTGAATTGTGATTTGAACGCATGCATATTGTTGAAAAACTATTTATATATGTATATGTATTGATTTTATCCACCACGCGTTACCATCTTTAAAGCCATGTTGTATATGTGTTATACTGTACATGCTTAAAAGAGAAAAAGTTGTTATTATAATAATGGGTAAAATGATGATGCCGAAGTACAAAGGAGAAGAATCCACCCAACTAGATACTGAAGTACAAGGAGAAGGTATCTATTGGTACTGAAGTACGTTTGAGAAGGTACCAAGCCAATGGGATACTGAAATACGTTGGAGAAGGTATCCTAGTAGCTCGATATTGAAGTACAAGGAGAAGGTATCTGAGCAGTAGTACCTAATGTGGCCACAGGTGAATAAAGTCAGATATTGAGCAAAAGGGTTCTCTCTGGACTACTAGTTGGTGTTGGGATTATTTTACCAGCTATACAGTACTTTGATTTGAGAAATGATTTTACTGTTTTATGTTTAAAATAGTTTTATATACATTACGCTTGGAAAATATTTATGCTGCCAAAGTTTATATTTCAGATAAAACTATTTTCTGAAATTATGCATGAGAATTTACATGTTTTCTCGATCACTCACAGGGCGTAAGCTCACCCCATTTTCAAATGTTTTTGTTTTTCCCCCCACAGGTAGCGGTCAAATCCTCTGAAGACAACTCAGTATCTGCTGACTTGTAACCGTTTGCTAAGTGGTTACTGTTAATATTGTACACATGTTACTATTGTGCATATAGGGACTAGGGTTTGTGGGTTTTGGGACTTGTAAATCTAATGTTGTAAATACTCTAAACATATTAAGTTTCTAAGTTAATAAATTGTGGGCCTACAGCCGTCCCGTTGCATATAATTTGTATTTGGTATTAGAGTTATTCCGCAAGAGTTTTTAGGCCGTAAGTGGGTTGATAACTGTTGCAGTCACGCCCTTCTCTAGACTAAGAGGGTGATTTGGGGTGGGGTGTAACATCCATAGCTTATGTTTGTATATAATATGATTCATAGATGTCTTTTGTGAATTTTTAAAAAGAAAAAAAAATATATATTGTGAATCAATATAGGTTAAAAAATATCTTTAGTCATTGCACTTTCATGAAAATAACAATTTAGTCCTGTGAATTTAGTTATTAACAATTTAAGATACGTTTGGACTACATTTTCAAGTGTTTAATTTAAAAAATAAGTCATTTTGGAAGAAATTTGATTGTTTGGTAACTACATAAAATAACTTTTTCAAGTATATTTTAATCGATTTTTATCAAAAGTGTTTAAATAAAAAATGAGTTTTTCGAAAAACAGATCTTTAATAAGTAACAATTTAATCGATATACTTTATAATTCGTAACAACTTGGTTCTCAACTACAAAAATCTTTGCAGGATTGAATAAATATTTTTATACATGTAGATATTCAATATCAATTTTTTATAAACTATAAATTAATTTCATATTACTTAATAATAACCAAGGATTTAGTAAAATATCTTTTTATATATATAGATCAATAAACTAATTCAATATCAATTTTTTTATAAACTATAAATTAATACAAAATTATTAAATAAAAACCAACACTTCATTTTGATGAAAATTTTCATGATAGGGACTAATTATTACAAAGTTCATAGTCTAAATTTTTACAAACTAAAAATATAACGACTAAGTCATTATCAACTATAGTTCATGAACTAAACTATTACTTCTATGGATGATTTGAGAATCAAAAAAGTATTTGTTTTAACCATAAGTATAAAATCACATGTAGTTAAATCAAGATATTCTATTTCTTCGTAGGCCCCGACAACCACCTTCGATTACAAACTCCAACGAAAATCACTTTCGGTAATCAACTTCAATGACCACCTTTGAGTGAGCAATTTCGAGGTCCAACTCGGAGCTTCGAAAACCACCTCCAACGACAAATTCCAACTCTAATACCACCTTCATGCAACCAACTTTGGGCTCCGACAACCACCACCTACTACAAAACTCCGACGAAAATCATCTTCGATGATCAATTTCGAGCACTAACTTTGGGCTCTGAAAATCACTTCTGATGATTATAAGACTGGTGACTATTAAAGTATGTTGTAGGGTTGTTGATTATATAAATAATAGTATTTTGTCTATAATGAGTGCAATATTTATACGTAACAATTTGTAAACTATATTTTTATTTAATTGAATTCACATATCAAATGAGAGCTAAGAATATTTAGACAAGAAGTATGTATGTAATTGAAAGTAGTTAAATAAAAAAAACCATGGAACAAAGATTCTTATCCTAGAATATTTTCTAGCAAAAATGAATGAAAATTGTGATTTGTTCTCTGATGATCCTCCAAATTTGGAACAATTGAAAATGAAATTGTTGAAGAAATGTGGTGACATTCTATTGGCTACTAAGATGACGAGGGAGATTCAACTAAAAAAAAACATGACAAAATAAAAATATAGAACAACAACAGGAAGAGGAAGAAAAAGAAGAAGATGATAATGAAATTCATGAAGAAAAATTAGGAATCAAAAGTTTTGATTTCTCTTTAGTTTCTCAAATTATTCAACCATGTTTTTGCAAGAATAATTTTTTTTCATTAACCAAAGAAGAAAGAAAGAAAAAGAAAAAACTTTAACAATTAAAATAAAATAATTGCAATCTATATTTCATTCAAACAAAGATGTGTAGAATTCAAAACAAAAATAGTAAGCATAAAGGCATATTAAGGTCTTGTTTGGTAACAATTTGGTTTTTTGTTTTTGTTTTTAAAAATTAAGCCTAATTCATCCACATTTCTTACAATGATTTACATCTTTCTTGAGTACAATGATTGAATTTTTAACTAAATTCCAAAAACAAAAACAACTTTTTGAAAGACTATAAGAAAACACCCTCTCCCAACACTTGAAATCATTGGAAAATGGTTAAAAAAAAAATGCATCGTGAGATCCACTCTCGACGACAAACTAGTCGTTGAGAGTTTGGTCGGGATATACCCATCAGGACAACATCTCCCGACGTGGAAACATATACTGTCAGGAGTTATTAAAACTCCTGACACTTCATATACTGCATCAATAGTTTAGATTCCCATCACATGTATAGATATCGTTGGGAGTTCAATTCAGAAATTGAGAGAGAGTTTTTTTTTTTCAATTTGATATGAATAACCTAAAATGTATAACATTATTAAGAAAATAAAAAATATTATTGAGTTCATTTCTATCTTTTGTCTCGTATCATGAGATAAACTGTCACACCCCCTCCCAGATTACCTTCTTAATCTAAAAGATGACCCCAATAGTTGCTAGCCCTGCTGCCAGCACCCATCACCTTAGCCCTCTAATCTAAATGCCAACCTGTTAAACATTAATAAGGTATGCATATGATATGTTTCCTTAAGGTTCTACAAAATATTATATAAACACATGCATACATCCATGATATAACATCTAAAGGGAGAAACATTCACAGATGGGCCCAAACATCTCTAACAAAGCCTTAGTCCCTCTCAAAACATGTGTACATAAATAGATCATCAACCTAAGTCTTCTTAACAAGCCGAGTTTCTCAGTGGCAAGCAGTAGTAGGATCAACCCTAAGGAATCTGACCGCTACCTGAGAAGGGAAAACACATAAATTTTGTGAGCTAAAAGCCCAGTGAGCGACTATAGAATCGTATAACATCATGCATTACATCACTATAAACATGTAAATATACTAATAAGTATCTCAAGCAATTGTCTCTAAATGTAGCTTTAAACCATTCTTAGACATCATCAAACATCATTATTCCCTAGTTGAGAACGAGCCTAAACGCTCTAGCTCCCAATGTTTAATACCGGCCAAGAGACTCATACGTCGGTCTTTAATTCAGAACTGCCTACGTACACGTGGCCATACTAAGTACCGTCATACCTTAGGTACTTCCGCTCAGATACCTTCTCAAACCTGTACTTCAGTATCGAGCTACTAAGATACCTTCTTAAATGTCCTTCGGTATCAGTTATTCAGGTACCTTCTCAAATGTCCTTCGGTACCGGGGTATTTTGTAGCATCAAATTAAGTTATATTGCCTACCATCTACACAAGAACTCATTCTCTCATAGCCTTCCTCTAGGAAGCATATTTCAACATTTGAAACTTAACTTTTGTAATGACCACATGACATACCTTGGCCTGTGTTACACATATACAAGCCGGGAAACATGCGTTAAGTTATTCTCCAACCATTTGTTGCTTGAGGGAGTATAAATTCATCAATAATGTCATTGTAACTTACTTGATCTTATATGCATAAGTATTAGAGACATTAATTCACTTAGTCACTCACCACTCGTCAGGGCTCTTAACGGTTTATATGCCTCTCCTAGCTCTTCTTGGCCTGAAAGGACATAATTCCCAGTTAAACTACTTTGAATTCTTAGTGAAATACCTCAAATAGTTCATTTACTAAAAGAACTTTCATCAACAAAGATTACTGATGAGATTCTCATGAGCGAGATTTATGAGATCCTCATGAGCGAGATCAGCGAGATCCTCACAAGCGAGATCAAGCTTTTCCTAGCAACTTTCATCCTAGCAATACTCACCTTACCAGCGATACTCAGTCCAATTTCTAGCGAGATTTCCTTTTAGAGCGAGATCCTCATCACAAAATCAGCAAGATTTCCTTCATAAGTGAGATCCTCATTCCCATATCTCGCTATAACTCTCCACGATGAGCTGTTTGCTTGTTCTTCCCAAGCAGTTGTCTACTTATGCACCGTTTTCCTGTTACAACTTCAAAAATTCATAACTCAAAATCCAAAGCTCTTTTCAAGAAACTTTCTTCTACAAACGTGTTTAAAATTGAGTTAAATTTCTTACCTTAAATTTTTAGCTAAAAATTCCTTATAATTTGGCATGGAGCTTCCAATCTTCATCTCGAGCCCTGATTAATCTAAGGTTCTGCCTCTTTTGAAAATTCTCCACTTTTGTTATTCTCCTCTTGCAATCTTTCTCTAGCAAGACAACCTTGAAGAATAGATTCTCCCAGCTTTCAAATGGCACCAATTTTACTAAATTTGCTCTTGTCAATTGCCGAAACCATGCTTTTGAAGTTTCACTTCCCTTTTAATCTTTTTGCCGCTTCCTGAGTTCAAGGAGTAGATTGCCACGTCACCCCACACTTAGTGCCTCCAGCCAAACTAATGAATGAGTTTCTCCATTTAATATATTTTTCTTCCCTTCCTTCATAATCCCTAAAAATAAACATGAATTTCTACTTAACAAATATGTAACATAACATTCCTTTGGCTAAACATGCTTTTCAAGGAAACCTAGAGTTCGGGGTTTACAATCATCTCCCCCTTAAAAGAAATTTCGTCCTCGAAATTTACCTGATATGTCATTTGAAAAGTTGAGGACATTTCTTCCTCATTTGCTCTTCAGTTTCCCAGGTTGCTTCCTCGATTCCATGATTACGCCATAATACCTTCACCAAAGGAATGGTCTTATTTCTGAGTACCTGGCCTTTTTTGTCTAAAAGCTCGATGGCCTCTTCCTCGTAAGATAAACCCTCTTTAAGATGTACTGGTTGTGCTGTTAGTATGTGCATAAGGTCAGGCACGTATCTCCGTAACATTGACATATGAAATACATCGTGAATACGAGCTAGCTCCATCGGCAACTGCAACCTATATGTTGTTGGATCAACTCGTTCCACAATTTCATATGGTCCGATGTATCGTGGACTTAACTTCCCTTTTCTTCCAAACTGGAGAATTCCTTTCCATGGGGATAACCGAAGAAATACCCAATCTCTGACCTTAAATTCTAGTTCTCTTCTTCGCTTATCAGCATAGCTCTTCTATCTATTGCGAGTCGCCTTAAGATTATCCCTGATAAGTTTTACATTCTCTATTGTTTGTTGAATTACTTCTGGACCCAGTACTTGTCGTTCTTCGAAGAAACCTACAAATCAGACAACAGACGATAGACGGCGGACGAAGGGAGGCAAACGACGGATGCATGGAGGAAGACAACAACTGAACGAATGTCCAGCAACATTGATTTGGGGTTTTCATTCGTCTCATCTGCTAGGGTTTAAAGAAGAACAAGAAAGACATATTTGAAATCTGCTTGATTTTAGGGTTTTATAACAAAATTTTTGACGATTTATTGAACTTACCGGAAGTTTGGTCTATTGGGTTTTATGTCCTAAAACTCGTGGTTTGTAAACAATAGAACTTATTCTAAAAATTCAATAAGTTGTTATTGAATATATTGTTTTTTTGAAATCCAATAAACCTAAAATCCCTTGATTATTATATGAGTACTTGAACTTTATGTGGAAACATACAAGTGGATCAGGTTTGAGTAAATAGACAAAATGATCTATAGTATATGAATAACGTTGGGTGCCTTATTCTGGTAACATTATTGGATGCGGCCTACTCTGTAGTTGTTAAAAAAAGTTGTAAAATGCTACATATGAAGTGATCTTAATTCATGCATGTTATGACATGAGAAGTGGGGGCGTCCTGTGCAAATGAGTTTTGTGCAAGATCGGACCACAAAACCATTCCCTCTTACTTTATAACGTTGTTTACTGTTTAAGAATGACTATTTCAAAACGATGACCTAGGTAACTTGACCTTAATCTTGAGCTAACTATGAACTTCTGTTTGTTCGGGATTATCCTTTGATCTACAAACAGTGAGAGTAGACCAACGTCTCTGGTCAATAAGCCTCTCATTTTGGGGATAATACTGAATGAATAGCTGCAGACATAGGGTGCAAGACGAAATTCACTCCTACCCGATTAGGGTTAGTAGAGAGGTTGTTCCCTTCAATTGTTGGTTCTAGGTCTTGAACAAGAGGTCTCACCCTCTCATTGGCTCAAGAGGGATTCGATTTGTCGATTGGATCACAAATCAATTGTTCATTAGGGGATCAATGGAACTTAAGGAATAAGAGGTAATTTCGGGAGTAAAACAGAGATTCGACTCAACCGTTATTACGAACACCTGTGAAGGTTAACTTACTAATCATGGTTATTTCGAGTGGACATAATATATCTACAGTGAGAGAATTTCAACTATGGGCTTTATGTCAGACCCCACCCCAGACTACTATCTGAACCTAGGAAAGGACATGACTGCAGCAGTTATCAACCCTTTTGTTGACACTTACTACCTAATAACTCTTGCGAAAATAACTCTGATACCAATGAATAAATTCAACAACCAATTGATTAAGTCAATGAGGCAAACAATAACGGATTAAGTAGGCCCGTTTTATTACAACAATGTAAAGTTTATACAACTCCAAGACTTAGCTACAAGTTTACAACAACAACTGTAAAACCCTCTAGAAGTGTAACTGTAGCTTGTGTAACGACCGGATCCTTACACATTATGATCCGACCGCTACGACATGCATACTTAGACTTTTCTATCAAGAGATGAGTTTTGGTGAAAATTTCAAAGAACATATCTAAATTTTATTAGTTAGATAGAAAAACTATATAAAAAGTTTATTTTACAAAACGCCAGGATCCATAAAGCACTAGCGTAGTGATGCAAAAATGCATATGCCTATAATAGTGAGTTTGATGGTTGGCCATTTGAGAGACGTCCAGTTCTGCCACCTACGTTGTGTTCTTACCTACAAAGTCTGTAAAAATAGGATGAGTATATAATATACCTAGTAAGTAGTTCTCACATAGAGTAGTGACCAAATGCACAATCACATGCAACATGTCCTGAAAACATATGATTGGGACCGAAAACATATAATAACATGTGGTGGTCGGTTATGCTTCTAACGTGAATTTCTCCGCCCTGATAGGAAAATGAGGACTTAGGCGGAAACTAACCCATCTGATGATTAGCGGGTCATGCAGTCAGTAGGGCCAGAGTCGCATCCAACATCACTAACGTAAATTTATCCACCCTGATAGGAAGATGAGGACTTAGGCGGAAACTAGCCCATCTGATGATTAGTGGGTTATGCAGTCAGTAGGGCCAGAGTCGCATCCAACATCAACCATTAACATAAACGTAAGATTGGACTAGAAGGGTGCAACCATACATACCCTGTTAGTCCCTAGCATAAACTTGATATAGAATTGGGTCTAGAGGGGTGCAACCATACATACCCTGCTAGCCCTAGAAGCATAACCTTTATCTAATTAAAATTTAATCTTATGAACAAACATAATGTATGGGGTCCCTTGTCGATAAACGTATTTTAAACATGTAATGCAACATAACAATAACATAATTATGCAACATATTAAAGGTACACTACCGTGAAACACTGGTGAGATAACTACTTACCTTGACTGCGATCCTAGTTATTCCTTATTATTCCTTATGGTTTGATCAGTAGAGCTTTCCCTCTTAAACTAGAAGGAAATTTGGGCAGCACCTCACCCGAGCTTTATCTCTTCTAACCTCATAGAACTTCCTCACTCACACTTACTTTCACACGATTCTTTGTTACTGAGATTTGTTTGAGAATGGGTTAAATCTTCTGGCAAAGGGTCCTATTTATAGTGGTTTTCGGCTCTTCTCAGTGTGACAACTCATCCTACAAATGGTTTCTTTAAAATTACTTAGGTTTAAGAATTTCTCTTAATAAGACACCTAATTTTAGCTAATGTTTGCCCTTACGTCTTCAACCTTTGTTTGTATTCGATTTTAGGGTTCTCCATGTATAATCTATAAGATCGTGGCCAAATTCAACGCATAATCCACGATTCTGTCCAAATCTCGCTCTCTTTGTTCTCAGAATCTCACTCTCTCCAGCTTTCTCACTGATTTGGCTCTCGCGACTCTCGCTCTCGCTCTCGTTCTTGCTCCCGCTCTCTCCACTGTCTCGCTGAGAATCTCGCTCTCTCTAATTTTCTCTCCAATCTCGCTAGTTTTCACGCGTGGTTGTCTTCATTGCTTGTGGATTCCACTTCCTATTTTTAACTCTTTCAAATTTTAAGAGTATATGGGCAATTAATTCACCTCCAATTCTTCCAATGAGTAGTGCCCAAACAAAAAGTTATCTACTGCCCGTTGTCTCCTGAATTAGCTAGCATCTACCTTCTAATTAATCCTCCCTAATTCTACTCCCTTATTCATTATTTTTGGATAATTAATAAATTTCCTATTTTTTCCCAATCTAAATTTCCACCCGATTTTCCTATTAAATTTATATATTTTTCATTCTTAATTATATATTTTATTTGTTTTCCTGTTTTCTAAATTAGGGGTAGGGTATTACATTTACCACCCCTTTAAATAAAATTTCATCCTGCTTAACATTTGACATTTAATTTTCTGTATGCGTACAAATTTGGGTTGTTACAGCTTGTGGGAGACCTTGATCTTAGCAGCACCCTGGAACTCCTCACCTTTCGTTACCTGGGAAGAAAAACATGAAATAACAGAATAAGCTTCACAAAGCTCAGCGAATGGTAAGCAACTTCTAGAGTCTATTTCCACTCATAAATAACAAGTATATCATAAATACGAGGTTGCATTCAAACCTCTGCCTTGAATGAGCCTGTTTTCAACTCTATCTACGCACACGGTAGATAGCTAAACTGATAAGTAACTAGAATGAGTATGTTGTCTACCTACACACACGGTAGATAGATAACTATTACTAAATACAACGCTTACTCTTATGTTTCCTTTGTCACCTATGTGCATATAGCTCTCTGCACATGGGCTCAAAAGCTAGGTCCGTCGGCCCTCTGACCATCTCATACGAGGATCCTTCCACAGGCTCAGAAACTAGACCTCTCGGTCCCCTGACCATCCTGTGAGGTTTTGCTTACGGGCTTAGGCACTAGGTCTATTGACCCCCTGACCATCCCGATCACATAATCTCATTCTCATGATAGATACTCATTCATAACATAAGCATATACAATTTACTCTAAAAGATATTCTTTAAGAATTAAAGGAAAGTACCACTCACCTTGGTCATTTAGGAAACTTTCTCTCTAGAAGTTCCTTGATCTTCCCGGGCTCCTCTTTTGAACCCTAAATTCCAGATTCAACTTAAAGTTCAAACTACTCATAATTCTAGGCTTTATCTTAAGTTACTGTCTTCTATAAATATGCTCTAAAATGTCTTCGAAATATTACCTCAAAATATTAGCTCATAAATCCTCGCGGTTTGGTCGAAAACATCAAAACATCAGAACTGGCCCAGCTTACTCGATAGCTCGACCCCTTTGTCTTTTCCTCATTCTCCAGCCTGATTCCTTAGAGCTTATTCTCCAGCAGCCCTACCCTGAAAACTAGACTCTTTCACCCTTCTTTATGTCCTTTGAAGAGAAATTGAGTTCTCATCTGAAGTCCTTGGCCCTATTTATAGGCGTCCAAGATTGCTCTAAGGTCGACACCTTCTACTTGGCCGCATGTCCAAAGGTCTCTTCTTTACACTATCAACGCAATCTTGCGTCGGCGCAACCCAAGGTGTCTTCTCATTCATCCACTTAATTTGCTTAAGGCTTAAGATTTCTTCCCAACAAACCACGTCCGGATGACATCCTAGAATGCATCCATCCTTCATATGCATTCCTTCTTCATATGCATTCATCTAACCACACATGCGCCCATCCAATTGCCGCAACCTTCCTCTGTCCAGACACCACCAATCGGCGCATGCATCCATTCAATATTTCCTTGTGCATCCCATTGATGCAACTTGGTCGCATTTACTACATGCTCGCAAGGCTCTTCCTTGGCTGCATATCCTTCATTTCCGCATGCCTTACCTTTTCCCTATGCGCTCAACTAGGATAATGACCAACACCCTTTCAACGCATACTATTTTCTCAAGTCTTGTCCTATGTGTCCACCTACTCTTGAATGTACAACACAGGGCACATAGTCAACACATAACACCAAGGCATAGTACATCACCAACGCATAGCACATCACCAACGCATAGAAACCCTTGGGTCAACTTGGTTCTGAACTCAACACTATCGCAACCCACCTTATTTACCTTGTTACCACAAGCCTTAGCAATGCAAGGGCAAATCACTATGTATCCACCTTAGCTCATTCCATCGCATGGCTTATACCTTAGCAAGGCCGACGCATCCAACGTATCCATCGTGCATGCCATCACATACTACTAACGCATTCTCTCGGCCATATACGCGCACACCATCGACCACATACCTTCGGTCGTATATCGTAAGCCGCTTTATCGCACGCCTTCGGTCGCACACTCTTGTGTAGCAAAGCCGCTGCAGACAGCCAACGCATAGCACTGTCGTATGACATCAATGCATAGCACCGTCGCATATCATCAACGCATAGCTCCGTCGTATGACATCAACGCATAGCACCACGCGCATGTCATCAATGCATAGTACGGTCGCATAACATCAATGCATAACACCGTGCACATGTCATCAACGCATAGTATTGTCACATGACATCAACGCATAGCGGCGCGTGCATGTCATCAACGCATCCCTTCGGCCGCAAACCATCGATCGCATACTCTCGCATCCAATGCATCCATCGCATCTGCCTCCATCGCCACATGCATCTATCGTCACATGCCATCCATCGGCGCATGCCTTGCACCGCATCAATGCATGCCCTCGTCTTACTGCATGCCCTTGCACCGCATGTCATCGCATCACCAAAAACTACCAACGCATTTCCTTCATCCGCATGCCTTCGGCTGCTTACCATCACATCCCTCGTGTCCAACGTCCAGTGCCCTTGGATGCGTTATTCTAACCTCTCAATACACTTGGCTGTCGCATGCGTTGTTCTCTGCCACACTTTGGCTTCCTTCAACGCATCAAATAACCTCTAAATGATCAAGACCAATGCATGGACAACACTTAGTCAATTTTCTTACTTCCAACGCATGGCTTATACTTAGCCAATTTTCCAAGTTTTTCCCCAAAAGTCAAGTTCACACTTTTCTTCTAATTTTCTATCCTTTTCTCCACAATTACACATTAGTTTCCACATCAACCTACTCACCACACTGGTCTCAATAGGGAACATACTCTAGTGGAATTACCCATTAGTTAACGAATAGGGATTAGTTCGGTCTAATGAGTTTAGTTGATTAATCTCGGATCATTGGAGCCCATGATCTGTAGGTTCGCGAGGTCCCCCTACTAGCTCATAAATTGATTAGCTCTAGAGTGGCGTGATAAGTTAATTTGAAATGTTCAAATTAGAATTAAACGGAATTGGAGAAATAATATTTAAATATGATTTAAATATTTGAAGATGAAATTATGTAAAATTAATTTAATATTTGATATTAAATTAATTAGAATTATTTAAATTGTTTAAATAATTAGTTATTTATTAATTTANACACTACCGTGAAACACTGGTGAGATAACTACTTACCTTGACTGCGATCCTAGTTATTCCTTATTATTCCTTATGGTTTGATCAGTAGAGCTTTCCCTCTTAAACTAGAAGGAAATTTGGGCAGCACCTCACCCGAGCTTTATCTCTTCTAACCTCATAGAACTTCCTCACTCAC
Organism: Benincasa hispida; assembly: GCF_009727055.1. Taxonomy (NCBI): domain Eukaryota; kingdom Viridiplantae; phylum Streptophyta; class Magnoliopsida; order Cucurbitales; family Cucurbitaceae; genus Benincasa; species Benincasa hispida. The sequence continues at coordinate 3,866,263 of NC_052349.1, read as the reverse complement.
ACTTACTTTCACACGATTCTTTGTTACTGAGATTTGTTTGAGAATGGGTTAAATCTTCTGGCAAAGGGTCCTATTTATAGTGGTTTTCGGCTCTTCTCAGTGTGACAACTCATCCTACAAATGGTTTCTTTAAAATTACTTAGGTTTAAGAATTTCTCTTAATAAGACACCTAATTTTAGCTAATGTTTGCCCTTACGTCTTCAACCTTTGTTTGTATTCGATTTTAGGGTTCTCCATGTATAATCTATAAGATCGTGGCCAAATTCAACGCATAATCCACGATTCTGTCCAAATCTCGCTCTCTTTGTTCTCAGAATCTCACTCTCTCCAGCTTTCTCACTGATTTGGCTCTCGCGACTCTCGCTCTCGCTCTCGTTCTTGCTCCCGCTCTCTCCACTGTCTCGCTGAGAATCTCGCTCTCTCTAATTTTCTCTCCAATCTCGCTAGTTTTCACGCGTGGTTGTCTTCATTGCTTGTGGATTCCACTTCCTATTTTTAACTCTTTCAAATTTTAAGAGTATATGGGCAATTAATTCACCTCCAATTCTTCCAATGAGTAGTGCCCAAACAAAAAGTTATCTACTGCCCGTTGTCTCCTGAATTAGCTAGCATCTACCTTCTAATTAATCCTCCCTAATTCTACTCCCTTATTCATTATTTTTGGATAATTAATAAATTTCCTATTTTTTCCCAATCTAAATTTCCACCCGATTTTCCTATTAAATTTATATATTTTTCATTCTTAATTATATATTTTATTTGTTTTCCTGTTTTCTAAATTAGGGGTAGGGTATTACATTTACCACCCCTTTAAATAAAATTTCATCCTGCTTAACATTTGACATTTAATTTTCTGTATGCGTACAAATTTGGGTTGTTACAGCTTGTGGGAGACCTTGATCTTAGCAGCACCCTGGAACTCCTCACCTTTCGTTACCTGGGAAGAAAAACATGAAATAACAGAATAAGCTTCACAAAGCTCAGCGAATGGTAAGCAACTTCTAGAGTCTATTTCCACTCATAAATAACAAGTATATCATAAATACGAGGTTGCATTCAAACCTCTGCCTTGAATGAGCCTGTTTTCAACTCTATCTACGCACACGGTAGATAGCTAAACTGATAAGTAACTAGAATGAGTATGTTGTCTACCTACACACACGGTAGATAGATAACTATTACTAAATACAACGCTTACTCTTATGTTTCCTTTGTCACCTATGTGCATATAGCTCTCTGCACATGGGCTCAAAAGCTAGGTCCGTCGGCCCTCTGACCATCTCATACGAGGATCCTTCCACAGGCTCAGAAACTAGACCTCTCGGTCCCCTGACCATCCTGTGAGGTTTTGCTTACGGGCTTAGGCACTAGGTCTATTGACCCCCTGACCATCCCGATCACATAATCTCATTCTCATGATAGATACTCATTCATAACATAAGCATATACAATTTACTCTAAAAGATATTCTTTAAGAATTAAAGGAAAGTACCACTCACCTTGGTCATTTAGGAAACTTTCTCTCTAGAAGTTCCTTGATCTTCCCGGGCTCCTCTTTTGAACCCTAAATTCCAGATTCAACTTAAAGTTCAAACTACTCATAATTCTAGGCTTTATCTTAAGTTACTGTCTTCTATAAATATGCTCTAAAATGTCTTCGAAATATTACCTCAAAATATTAGCTCATAAATCCTCGCGGTTTGGTCGAAAACATCAAAACATCAGAACTGGCCCAGCTTACTCGATAGCTCGACCCCTTTGTCTTTTCCTCATTCTCCAGCCTGATTCCTTAGAGCTTATTCTCCAGCAGCCCTACCCTGAAAACTAGACTCTTTCACCCTTCTTTATGTCCTTTGAAGAGAAATTGAGTTCTCATCTGAAGTCCTTGGCCCTATTTATAGGCGTCCAAGATTGCTCTAAGGTCGACACCTTCTACTTGGCCGCATGTCCAAAGGTCTCTTCTTTACACTATCAACGCAATCTTGCGTCGGCGCAACCCAAGGTGTCTTCTCATTCATCCACTTAATTTGCTTAAGGCTTAAGATTTCTTCCCAACAAACCACGTCCGGATGACATCCTAGAATGCATCCATCCTTCATATGCATTCCTTCTTCATATGCATTCATCTAACCACACATGCGCCCATCCAATTGCCGCAACCTTCCTCTGTCCAGACACCACCAATCGGCGCATGCATCCATTCAATATTTCCTTGTGCATCCCATTGATGCAACTTGGTCGCATTTACTACATGCTCGCAAGGCTCTTCCTTGGCTGCATATCCTTCATTTCCGCATGCCTTACCTTTTCCCTATGCGCTCAACTAGGATAATGACCAACACCCTTTCAACGCATACTATTTTCTCAAGTCTTGTCCTATGTGTCCACCTACTCTTGAATGTACAACACAGGGCACATAGTCAACACATAACACCAAGGCATAGTACATCACCAACGCATAGCACATCACCAACGCATAGAAACCCTTGGGTCAACTTGGTTCTGAACTCAACACTATCGCAACCCACCTTATTTACCTTGTTACCACAAGCCTTAGCAATGCAAGGGCAAATCACTATGTATCCACCTTAGCTCATTCCATCGCATGGCTTATACCTTAGCAAGGCCGACGCATCCAACGTATCCATCGTGCATGCCATCACATACTACTAACGCATTCTCTCGGCCATATACGCGCACACCATCGACCACATACCTTCGGTCGTATATCGTAAGCCGCTTTATCGCACGCCTTCGGTCGCACACTCTTGTGTAGCAAAGCCGCTGCAGACAGCCAACGCATAGCACTGTCGTATGACATCAATGCATAGCACCGTCGCATATCATCAACGCATAGCTCCGTCGTATGACATCAACGCATAGCACCACGCGCATGTCATCAATGCATAGTACGGTCGCATAACATCAATGCATAACACCGTGCACATGTCATCAACGCATAGTATTGTCACATGACATCAACGCATAGCGGCGCGTGCATGTCATCAACGCATCCCTTCGGCCGCAAACCATCGATCGCATACTCTCGCATCCAATGCATCCATCGCATCTGCCTCCATCGCCACATGCATCTATCGTCACATGCCATCCATCGGCGCATGCCTTGCACCGCATCAATGCATGCCCTCGTCTTACTGCATGCCCTTGCACCGCATGTCATCGCATCACCAAAAACTACCAACGCATTTCCTTCATCCGCATGCCTTCGGCTGCTTACCATCACATCCCTCGTGTCCAACGTCCAGTGCCCTTGGATGCGTTATTCTAACCTCTCAATACACTTGGCTGTCGCATGCGTTGTTCTCTGCCACACTTTGGCTTCCTTCAACGCATCAAATAACCTCTAAATGATCAAGACCAATGCATGGACAACACTTAGTCAATTTTCTTACTTCCAACGCATGGCTTATACTTAGCCAATTTTCCAAGTTTTTCCCCAAAAGTCAAGTTCACACTTTTCTTCTAATTTTCTATCCTTTTCTCCACAATTACACATTAGTTTCCACATCAACCTACTCACCACACTGGTCTCAATAGGGAACATACTCTAGTGGAATTACCCATTAGTTAACGAATAGGGATTAGTTCGGTCTAATGAGTTTAGTTGATTAATCTCGGATCATTGGAGCCCATGATCTGTAGGTTCGCGAGGTCCCCCTACTAGCTCGAAAATGGATTAAATATTCGAAGATGAAATTGTGTAAAAATTAGTTTAATATTTGATACTAAATTAATTTTAAATTGTTTAAATAATTAGTTATTTATTAATTTATGGAATTAATTTTGTAAAATTAATATTATTTTCAATTTTATTAAATGAAATTGATTTATAAAATCAATTTATCAAAATTGAAAAAGAAGAAAAATCACAAAAATGGAAAATTGACATTTTCCATTACTTCTTCAAGTAGCTCACTAACAACCCACTATCTTCAAGTTTCATTAACTCCAAGCATGGGCTGCATCTCATGCAGCTAATCTCTTTTCACAAGTGTCTGCAATATATTGAAAAGATTGGAGTAATTTTGAGGTAATGCAACCGATCAAATTTTTCTAAAAAATTCAAGAAAAGAAAGGTGTTCTTCTACTGGGATGCTACAGTGAGTTTGTCTTCAAATTTCCTTAATTCAGGCTTATTTTGAGTCCCACTACTCAATCTAGAGTCCCAACAGGATAATAGAGAAGATCTTGGGGTGGTCTACAACAAGATTCAGAGGAGATTTACAGCTGAATTCAAGCTTTGAGGAAGTTCTACAAAGGTATGTCACGAAACTCATTTATTTCTGTTGAAGCATGTTTTCATTTCTGTCAAAATTAATAAATTAGAGTGCTTATGGATTCTCGTCACTTCCGCTGCATGATGGTACGTTCCAACAACTGGTATCAGAGCATCTTATAAGCATTCAATTTGGTTTAATTTTGGTTTGGTGGATGTTTTATATGAGTTATATGAAACTGCTCTACTGATATGGTTCTTTGAGTTTTGGCTTTTAATTTCTCTTTGATTTCTCAATTAAATTTATAATTGGCTCTTGTTTGATGAGCTTATATGTGTTCCCAAGAGTCTGTAATTTATTTGGAGTCATTAGAATTGAAATTATGTTGTAATTTGAAGAAAAAAGCGAAGAGGCCGAGTTGCAAATTCTAGAAAATCAGCCTCCGTTCATATTGTCGTTGAGCTTCAGTAGCTAAACAAGCATTTAGCTTCATGCGTTAGATGATGTGAAGAAAAGCTAAACGATCATGTAGCTTGAGGCACTGATCGTTGAAGTGTTGTACGCTAGACGAGCGTGTACCTGCGGGAGCTAAGCGATGTGTTGTATTGCTAGACGATGGAACTACATGATCGTGTAGCTTCGGATGGGAGCTAAGCAATGTGTTGAAGAACTAAGTGATAGTGCTACACGATCGTTTACCTCTATGCGGCAGCTAAGCGATGCGTTGAAGAGCTATGCGATAGCACTAAGCGATCGCCTACCCTGTGCACGTGCTAAACGATCAACTTCAAGTGCTAAGCAATCGTGTAGTAATTGTCCATGTTAAACGATAGAGCTGTGCGATAGTGTTGGACACTAAGCGATCGTATAGCATTCTCCGACACTAGACAATGATACTATGCAATAGAAGACAAACACTACACGATCGTATATCTTGGTCAGGCGTCATGCGTTGGTCAGGATCATTTGTAGCACTTTACAACATTTGTAACACCTACAAAGCATGCCATACTCGTAGTGTCACTAGGATAAGGTACCCAGCCTTATCCATATACTACAAACCATTTAGGTTATCACTGAAACATGATCCATCTATATGTCTCCACATACATGTTTAAGTTACAACAATAACCTTGGAAGTTAGTTTATTGGTTTGTTGTTAATGCAACTAAAACATCATATATTTCATAGACATAAGTGAATAAAATATCATATATTATTAATCACAAAAATGTTTGTTCATACAAGTGTTTACAAATTATAGGACCCTACGAGATTTAGGACATCAACCCCAATACTTGGAGCAACTAGAAGCTTTCAATTCAATATTTGTGGATTGTTCCTAATCAATTCACACTGTTATACAGTCATGAGTGGTCATAGAAAAACAAGGTTTTAGAAATCTTGATTGCTAATATTTTAATTTCAGAAATCTTCATCGAATAGGAAAGACTCTGGTATATAGAAGTTATTTTTTACATTAAGATTACTACTTGTAGTCCTCCATTTTTACTTTGTCATGATAGTTTTAGTTGAGAACTCTATGTACCAATATAAGTTTCCTTGGGCTAGGAGACGTGTGTAATGAAGAGGTTCTTCTACTTTTTAAAGCTTAGTATATGACATTTTTGCAACTTTTGTTTAACACTATACGCTTTACTTTGTAATTACTAGTTTCTGATGTTAGGTTAATCTTTATTATCTTTTAGATGAAATGGTCTATTGGTATAGTTGATGTCAAAAGTTTATGAATATTTGACTTTTTGCTTTTTCTGCTTTTTTTTTTCTATCAAATACGTCCTACATGGGAAGCGGAAAAGGTTTTATTGTGTTGTTTATGTATGGATTATCTCGTTTTGATATGGGGATGAAATGGGTGTTGTTTGCGGTGTTCTCGTTTTTGTAGTTTAGGTTAATCGAGCACAAGAGAAACGTTTAAAGGTATCGTATATGTGTTCGTTTCTTGATTTTAGAATCCACCTTCAATATATATATACAAAAGTCGTAATTGTAAATGGGGTTTTTTCCTTTGAATTTTTGTTTGGGAGTTTGTTGAAGTTGGTCTTATATTTTTGTTTTCTGATGAAGTCTTCTACTTTGATTTACACAACTATTGTACAGGTTTTGCTACATATTTTAAAGTTGTTTGATAGCTAAAATGGCACTGAGATATTTTTTAGAAGGTTATGAGAGTCAAATGTCATTTAGGCTCTTTTAGGATGCATGTCTAAGACATTTAGTTTAAGATGGTTTTGGGTTATCTACTCCCCCAATGTGATAAAAATGTTGGATATTGATATTGAATCAAAATATGTGCTGGATGTTTTGTTGTTAAATGGGCAAGCTTCTTTCACTTCGTTCTTGTTCTAAGTAACTCGTCAAATGGATATCTTTGTTTTATGTATTTGTAAGTTTTGAGGTTATATTATTGATAGTTCAACTATTTTCTTAGATTTTGCTATTATGTTTGAATTTTCAAAATGCGTTACCTTGTGTAGAAATATGACCACTTTTAAATATATTTGAATGAAAATGTAGGTTTAGAGGATTCGAACATAATTTAAAGATTAGAACATAGTTCGTGGGTATGCCCTCTGTAGTCATGAACTAGTATCTAACAAATCATGTACTCCATTTTTATGAGATTGTGTGAATTTAGAGCTAACTCATATATGTATTTTGAGCATTAAAATATTGGTTTAACTTTTGGGATTAATATATATTATTTCATTTTTATATGATAGAATTTTGAAGATTCTATATACATTTAAGTGGAAATTAACTTTTGATTATACACGGGAAAAGAGCTACAAATGTGAACAAAAAAGTAATATATAAAACATATATTATTACATCTCTCTCAATGCTATAGAAAAGTATAAAGTATAGCACTTTTTTCAAAGCTATAAAATGTAAAAAATTTGCAGTTGAAAGTGGAATTTCACATCACTTTCCATAATATTGAAAAATGCTATAATAAGTTTTTTTATTTTTCATAACATTGGCTATGACAACGTGGAGAAAAGTGCTACAAAAGGATTATAATAGCATTTTTTACATGCTATAACAAAGTTCTAATAGTTTTTTTTCTCATGCTATTAAAAATGTTATAATATGGTTATCTTATCCTTTCTTTTCATACTATTAAAAACGTTATAAAATAGCTTTGACAACATTTTTTCATGCTATTAAAAATGCCATGAAAGAGAAAACATAGCATTTTTGACAAACGCTATGAAATATTTCCATAGCATGATAATTCTGCAACAAAAAATGGACTTTTTATAGCATTTGTTACGGCGGACAAAAAAAACTTACTCTCCATAACATCGCCTATGTCAGCGTCTCATAAAATGTTATCAAAATTCTACTACAGTGTTTGGCCTGCTATCGTATGTGATACTTGTTGTAGTAGGAGCTGAATTAAAATTTTTTTCCTTCAAACGATCACCACTGGTGACGTGGTCAATGACGTGACGAAAGTGTCGATGTTAATAATAAAATAATGAAAGAAATCTAACAATAATATAAAAAGTCAAATAGTCAAATGGCCAAATATTTCAAATTATTTTTATTTTAATCAAACGAACAAGCATGACAAATGGCAGTTTTATTTTTAAAAATAATAAAGGTCAAACGATCAAATTTCATATATTATTTTTTCCAGCCAATCAAATGTTGACATGCGGCAGCCAACGACTAGTTTAAACTTTCTAGCCCTATTTGAAGCCCAGAAAAATTGGAGAAAAAAATCCTAAAAATTGTACATCATCTTGAGTGTATTCCAATTATTTTTAGCATTTTTTGAGCTTTAATTTTTGTATTTTTGATAATGTTCTTCCATTTTTGAGTTTAGATTTATTCATCCTTGAGAGTGTTCTTCCATTTTGTTGCTCATCTTCATATCATTGTAAAGGTTACTGTTGATCCCGAAAAAGAGTCATTGTAACGGAATGATCCTCAACCATGAAAAGAATTGAATTTGTTCTTACACCCGAAAAAAGAACATTGTACTTTCGACTGTAAGTCGTGGAAGGAGTGAAGTTTGAGTGAAGTACCCAAAAGGAGCTTGGAAAGTGAATGTAGGCGGATGGTGCAAAACCACTATAAATTTTCATTGTTAATATTTTCTATATCCCTCTCCTATTTAATTTTGCAAGTAATTTTTTATTATTTTTATTTGCATGAAATCAATTACTATAATTTGTTCTTGAAATTAATTGCTCACATTTGATTATTTAGGTTAATAGCAGTTGTTTTCCATATTTATTATCATTCTTGTCATGACAAGTAAATTGGGTGCTTGAAATTGTTAATGTCAATTTATTAATCATTTTGAAGTGATATGTGTACAATTATTGTTTAAATCAAAAAGCATATTAATTTGTTTAATTAGACCCACATGATGAAAAGCTTTAATTAGTTTTAATAAGTGCTATTCACTCATCCTCCCCTCAAGGATTATGATACTGATCCTATATCTTAATATTTGAAGGTGGCAAGCAGGTTGGAGTATTCGAAGGAGACGATGTTGCCGCCACTTCCTTGATGGAAAAGAATAGAAGGAAGACAGAGAATGTGGACAAAGGAGAAAGGTGAATTGGTGACATGGGAGGGAGAAGAAATCCATGTAGGCAAATTTAAATATAAAATTAATAAATATTTGACACATCATTTAAAATAGGAAAAATTGCTCAAACCACCCCCTAAACTATAGGGTTGGTTGTAAAAACCGGCTTGAACTTTCAATTTGATCAATTATCCCTGCAGTTTTTTATTGGTTGCAATAAGTCCTTCTTGTTCAAACTTGTCATATATTAAAAAAAAGTAATTGCAATTGGGAGCATTTTTAGGAATAATAATAAAGTATATAACATCATTTAAAAAAATTACAAATATAGACAAGTCTATCAACGATAAACTTCTATCGTTGGTAGACTCTCATATCACTGATAGACTCCTACAAATAATATGGTCTATCACTAATAGACTATTTAAATTTGGCCATATTTGCAATTTTTTTTATATTATGTTATATTTGCTCATACTTTGAGTCTAATATCTATATTTGCAACTGTCTCTAAAAAAAAGTTTGTAAAGGAAGATTTGCATTGGAGTTAGGATTTACTTTTAGAAAATCAGCGTGAATCTCGTTCATATCAAGCGATCCATTTTGAAAAAATCCCATTACCTCCCACCGCAATCTACATCTACACCTTGAGATGAAGGATTTGCATAGGTGAAGCGGGCGATTCTTTGGGCTGGAGTGAAGATGATTCTGAAGTCTAAAAGCTGTTTTAAATTCGACCGTAGCAAATCATTTGTATGTTAAGTATTAGGTTTATGTAACCTCACATGTGTAAAAATTTTGTTCATAAGGTTGAACGAGCCAAAGTCAACAAGTTTGCATTAATTAACAAAGTTAATGAAGTTATATTTTAATTGGTGTTCATAAAGAGTATATTATTCGTAAAAAAAATAAGAAATAGAAAGCCTAATGGATAGGAGTTGAAATTTAAATCAACATCATTAAAAAGTTTGTGGTAGAGATTTCTATTTTTTTCCACACAGTTAGAGTTGTGGTGGGAGAAAAAGTTTCTCATTAGTTAAAGGGATGAAAAATGCATTCTCATCTTAGTTGTCCTCCCCATTTATTTTCTTTCTCCGTCTCTCATCCCGCAAATTTTCATATGGAATCAATGTGAAATCAAACAGAAAATTTAGTGGACGACTCCTTGAACAAGATAACAATTAAACAATTTGCATTTAAAAATTGAATATCTAATCAATAGTTTTGTCGTGAATATTTAATCTTTTTATTATATTATGCAAAACGTGTCAAAATTTTGCTGATCTTAATGGCTGAACGAGTAAAAGTCAAGTCTGTATTAATTAACAAAGTTCTGAAATCTAAATCAACATCAAATTCCAACGCCCATTCTCTATGCTTTTTATTTTTATCTTTTAACTAATAGTATTCTTTTTATAAACACCAACTAAAATATAACTTTATTAACTTTGTTAATTAATGCAGCCTTTGACATTTGCTCGTTCAGCCGTTAGAATCAACAAAATTTTGACACGTGTTGTATAATGCAATAAAAAGAATAATATTGATTAAATATTAATGACAAAATTATCGATTAAATATTCAAATTTAAATGCATGCTTTTTCTTTTATTTTTCTTTAGCTGCCGTAGAATTGTTTAATTGTGACCCAGAGCCGTTCATTTAATTTTCTGTCTTATTTTGCATTGATTCTATGTGAAGAATTTGTGGAGATAAGAGATAGAGAATGAAAATAAATGGGGAGGACAATGAAGACAATGAAGATAGAGAATGCATTTTCCGTCCCCATCCAATTTAACTAAATATAAATTTTTCTCCCACCACACCTCTAACACTAAGGAAAAAATAGATATCTCAAGCACAGACATTTTGGTCCGAGCTAACTCTACACCACCAATTTATATTCTTTTGAAAAATACTTCTTTAATGGTTCATTGTATCTAATTTGATGCTGATTTAATTCCAACCCATATCCACTATGCTTTTATTTATTTTTTAATGAAGTATTCTCTTTATAAACACCAATTAAAATATAACTTCATTAACTTTGTTAATTAATGTAAACTTTAATAACTTTTGCTCGTACAGTTATAGTCAATAAAATTTTGACAGTGTTGCATAATAAAATAAAAAGATAATATTGATTAAATATTAACGACAAAATTATCGATTAAATATTCTAATTTTAAATGCACTTTTTTCCTTTTATTTTTCTTTAGGTGGCTTAAAATTATTTAATTGTTGCCATGCTATACAAGGAGTCGTCCATTGATTTTTTTTTGTTTTTCTGTTTGGTTTTGCATTGGTTCCATGTGAAGAATTTGCAAAAATCAGAGATGGAGAATGAAAATAAATGATGAGGACGAGGATGGAGAATGCATTTTCTGTCTCACATCCCATTTAACTAACGAAATTTTTTTTCTTTAGACGTAAAATTGTTTAATTATGACTCTGTTTTGCGGGGATCAAAGATGGAGAATGAAAATAAATGGAGATGACAACGATGATGATGAATGCATTTTCCGTCCCCAACCCGTTTAACTAAGAAGAAATATTTTTCCCACTCAGAGCTCTTAACCATGTGGAAAAATAGACATCTCTACCAAAACTTTTTGGCTTGAGCTAACTCTACACCTATAATTCACTCTTTTGAAAAATATTTCTTTAATGGTTCACTGTATCTAATTTGATGTTGATTTAAATTTTAACTCTTATCCACTATACTTTTTATTTCTTATTTTGAGCAGTATTCTCTTTATAAACATCCATTAAAATATAACTTCATTGTTAATTAATACAGACTTAATGACTTCTGCTCGTTCAGCTGTTTAGATCAATAAAATTTTAACACGTGTTGCATAATACAATAAAAAGTGTAATATTTATTTGGCAACCAAAATATTTAACTTTAAATCAAAATTCTAATTTGTAAGTAACTTTCCTACATCTGTTTTAAAATTTTCAAATTTGCACAAAAATCTAACCCTTATCGATAATACAATAAAAAAAGATAAAATCGATTAAATATTAACGGCGATTAAATATTCAAAATTTAAATACATACTTTTTATTTTATTTTTCTTTAGGTGGCATAAAATAGTTTAATTGTGATTTTGTTGTTCAAGGAGTCGTCTATTAAATTTTCAGTTTGATTTGCATTGAATGTATGTGAAGAATTTACAGGATCGATGGAGAATGAAACTAAATGGGAAGGACACGAGAATGGAGAATGCAATTTCCGTCCCACAGCTCATTTAACTAGCGAGAAATTTTTTTCTCCCACATCTCTAACTCATGTAAAAAAAAAAAAAAAAAAAAAAACAAAGTAGACATCTCTACCACCAACTTTTTGGTCCGAGCTAACTCTATACCTCCAATTTTTATTCTTTTGAAAAATATTTCTTTAATGGTTCATTGTATCTAAAGATGTTGATTTAATTTTCAACTTCCACCCATTATGCTTTTTGTTTCTTGTTTTTAATGAATGGTATTCTCTTTATGACATTAATTAAAATATAACTTTGTCAATTAATGCAGACTTTATGACTCTTGGCTCGTTCAACAACGGGTCAACAAACTTTTGACACTAGTTGAATAATACAATAAAAAAGGTAATATTTATTTGGCTACCAAAATATTTAACTTTAAATCTCAATTTTAATTCGAAAGTTCATCCGTTAGAATTAACAAAATTATGACACATGTCACATAATACAATAAATAGAGTAATATTTATTTGGTAACCGAAATATTTAAATTTCAATTTCAATTTTAATTTGAAAGTTCAACCGTTATGATCAACAAAATGACACGTGTTACATAACACAATAAAAAGGTAATATTTATTTGCTAACCAAAATATTTAACTTTAAATCTCAATTCTAATTCGAAAGTTCAACCATTAAGATCAACAAAATTTTAAGTGTTGGAAAATATTTATTTGGTAACCAAAATATTCAACAACAAAATTTTGACACATGTTGCATTATACAATAAAAAGGTAATATTTATTTGACAACCAAAATATATAACTTAAAATCTCAATTCTAATTCGAAATTTAGGTGATAAAATTAATGTGAAAGTTCAACCGTTAGGAATAAAAAGATTTTGACACCTATTGCATAATACAATAAAAATGTAATATTTATTTGGAAACCAAAATATTTAACCTTAAATCTCAATTCTAATTTGAAACTTCAACAGTTAGGATCAACAAAATTTTGACATGTATTGCAACATACAATAAAAAGGGTAATATTTATTTGGCTACCAAAATATTTAACTTTAAATCTCAGTTCTAATTCGAAATTTAGTCGTTAGAATTAACAAAATTTTGACATGTGTCACATAATATAATAAAAAGGATAATATTTATTTGGTAATCAAAATATTTAACTTTAAATTTCAATTCTAATGTGAAAGTTCAACTGTTAGGATTAACAAGATTTTGACACCGGTTGTATAATACAATAAAAAGTAATGTTTATTTGGCAACCAAAATATTTAACTTTAATACTCGATTCTTATTTGAAACCTCAACATCAACAATATTTTGACACGTGTTGCATAATACTATAAAAAGTCTAATATTTATTTGCAACCAAAATATTTAACTTTAAATCTTAATTCTAATTTGAAATTTAGCCCTTAGAATTCAAAAAATTTTGACATGTGTCGCATAATACAATAAAAAAAGATAATATTTATTTGGTAACCAAAATATTTAACAACAAAATTTTGACACATGTTGTATAATACAACAAAAAGATAATATTTATTTGACAACCAAAATATTTAACTTTAAATCTCAATTCTACTTCGAAATTTAGCCGTTAGAATTGACAAAATTTTGAACGTGTCGCATAATATAATAAAAGGGTAATATTTATTTGGTAACTAAAATATTTAACTTTAAATCTCAATTGTAATTCAAAAGTTCAACCGTTAGAATTAACAAAATTATGACACGTGTCGCATAATACAATAAATAGGGTAATATTTATTTAGTAACGGAAACATTTAACTTTAAATCTCAATTCTAATTTGAAAGTTCAACCGTTATGTTCAACAAAATTTTTGACATGTGTTACATAATACTAAGGTAATATTTATTTGGTAACCAAAATATTTAACTTTAAATCTCAATTCTAATTTCACAATTGAACCATTAAGATCAATAAATTTTTGACACGTATTGGATAATACAATAAATCGGGTAATATTTATTTGGTAACCAAAACATTTAACAATTTTGACATGTGTTGCAAGTCTGAAGTCTACTTCAAAATTTAGCACTTAGAATTCACAAAACTTTGACACGTGTCGCATAATACAATAAAAAAAGATAATATTTATTTGGTAACCAAACTATTTAACAAAAAAATTTTGACACCTGGTGCATAATACAATAAAAAGTGTAAATTGAGATCAACAAAATTTTGACACGTGTTGGATAATACAATGAATAGGTTAATATTTATTTAGTAACCAAAATATTTAACAACGAAATTTTGACACCTTTGCATAATACAATAAAAAGGGTAATATTTATTTGACAACCAAAATATTTAACTTTAATCTCAATTCTAATTTGAAACTTCAACGGTTAGGATCAACAAAATTTTTACATGTGTTGCATAATACAATAAAAAGTGTAATATTTATTTGGCTACCAAAATATGTAATTTTAAATTCCAATTCTAATTTGAAATTTAACAGTTAAAATTAACAAAATTTTGACATGTGTAGCATATACAATAAAAAGGGTCATATTTATTTGGTAATCAAAATATTTAACTTTAAATTTCAATTATAATGTGAATGTTAAACCGTTAGGATTAACAAGATTTTGACACCTGTTGCATAATACAATCAAAAGTTAATATTTATTTGGAAACCAAAATATTTAACTTTAAATCTCAATTCTAATTTAAAACATCAACCGTTAGTATCAACCATATTTTGACACCTGTTGCATAAAACAATACATAGTGTAATATTTATTTGGCAGCCAAAATATTTTATTTATTTGGTAACAAAATATTTAACTTTAAATCTAAATTTTAATTTGAAAGTTCAACCTTTATGATCAACAAAATTTTGACACGTGTTACATAATACAATAAAAATGTAATATTTATCTGGTAACCAAAATATTTAACTTTAAATCTCAATTCTAATTCGAGAGTTCAACTATTAAGATGAACAAAATTTTGTTAATGTTTATTTGGTAACCAAAATATTTAATAACAAAATTTTGACACATGTTACATAATACAATAAAAAGGGTAATATTTATTTTACAACCAAAATATTTAACTTTAAATTTCAATTCTAATGCGAAAGATCAAGATTAACAAGATTTTGACACCTGTTGCATAATACAATAAAAGAGTAATATTTATTTGGCAACCAAAATATTTAACTTTAAATCTGTGTTGCATAATACAATAAAAAAATGTAATATTTATTTGGCAACCAAAATATTTAACTTTAAATCTNTGGCAACCAAAATATTTAACTTTAAATCTGTGTTGCATAATACAATAAAAAAATGTAATATTTATTTGGCAACCAAAATATTTAACTTTAAATCTCAATTCTAATTTGAAAGTTCAGCCATTAGGATCAATAAATTTTTTACCTGTGTTGCATAATACAATAAAAAGGTAATACTTTTTTGGCTACCAAAATATGTAACTTTAAATCTCAATTCTAATTCGAAAGTTCAACCGTTATGATCAACAAAATTTTGACACGTGTTACATGATAAAATAAAAATGTAATATTTATTTGGTATCCAAAATATATAACTTTAAATCTCAATTTTTAATTCGAAAGTTAACCATTAAGATCAACAAAATTTTGAGTGTTGGATAATATAATAAATAGGGTAATATTTATTTGGTAACCAAAATATTTATAACAAAATTTTGACATGTGTTGCATAATACAATAAAAAGGGTAATATTTATTTAACAACCAAAATATTTAACCGTAAATCTCAATTCTAATTCAAAATTTAGCCATTAGAATTAACAAAAAAAAATTGACACGTGTCGCATAATACAATAAAAATGGTAATATTTATTTGGTAACAAAAATATTTAACTTTAAATTTAGATTCTAAAAGTTCAACCATTAGGATTAACAAGATTTTGACACAGTTGCATAATTCAATAAAAAGGTAACATTTATTTGACAACCAAAATATTTATCTTTAAATCTTAATTCTAATTTGAAACTTCAACGATTAGGATCAACAAAATTTTGACATGTGTTGCGTAATACAATAAAAAGGATAATATTTATTTGGCTACCAAAATATTTAACTTTAAATCTCAATTCTAATTTGGAAGCTCAGCCGTTAAAATTAACAAAATTATGACATGTGTCGCATAATACAATAAATATGGTAATATTTATTTGGTTACAAAAACATTTAATTTTAAATCTCAATTCTAATTTGAAAATTATGAGCAACAAAAATTTGACACGTGTTACATAATACAATAAAAATGTAATATTTATTTTGCTACCAAAATATTTAACTTTAAATTTTAATTCTAATTCGAAAGTTCAACCGTTACTATCAACAAAATTTTGACACGTGTTACATAATACAATAAGAAGGCAATATTTATTTGGTAACCAAAATATTTAACTTTAAATCTCAATTTTTAATTCGAAAATTAATAGTTAGATCAACAAAATTTTGCGTGTTGGATAATACAATAAATAGGGTAATATTTATTTGTTAACTAAAATATTTAACCATTAAGATCAACGGAATTTTGACACATGTTGCATAATACAATATAAAAGGTAATATTCATTTGATAACCAAAATATTTAATTTTAAATTTCAATTCTAATGTGAAAGTTCAAAGGATTAACAAGATTTTGAGTTACATAATACAAGAAAAAGGTAATATTTATTTGGCAACCAAAATATTTAACTTTAAATCTCAATTCTAATTTGAAACTTCGACCATTAAAATAACCAAATTTTGAGACGTGTTCGGTAATACAATAAAAAATGTAATATTTATTTGCCAACCAAAATATTTAACTTTAAATCTCAAATCTAATTTGAAAGTCTAGCCATTAGGATTACCAAAATTTTTACATGTGTTACATAATACAATAAAAAGGTAATATTTATTTAACAACCAAAATATTTAACTTTAAATCTCAATTCTTAATAAACTTTCCTACATTGTTTTAAAATTTTCAAAAAAAAATCTTAGTCCTCATCGATAATTTTTAGATGAATAAGTTAATAGAAATCTAATCCATAGCTAATGTTTTGTATATTATATGATTAATAGATGTCTGTTGTGAATTTTCAAAAAGAAAAAAAAAATATCTATTGTGAATCAATATAGGTTAAAAAAATATCTTTAGTCACTGCACTTTCATGAAAATAACAATTTAGTCTTATAAATTTAATTATTAACAATTTAAGATATGTTTGGACTACATTTTCAAGTGTTTAATTTAAAAAATAAGTCATTTTAGAAGAAATTGGATTGTTTGGTACCACATAAAATAGCTTTTTCAAGTATATTTTAATCAATTTTTATCAAAAGTGTTTAAATAAAAAATGAGTTTTTCGAAAAACAGATCTTTAATAAGTAACAATTTAATCGATATACTTTATAATTCGTAACAACTTGGTTCTCAACTACAAAAATCTTTGCAGGATTGAATAAATATTTTTATACATGTAGATATTCAATATCAATTTTTTATAAACTATAAATTAATTTCATATTACTTAATAATAACCAAGGATTTAGTAAAATATCTTTTTATATATATAGATCAATAAACTAATTCAATATCAATTTTTTTATAAACTATAAATTAATACAAATTTATTAAATAAAAACTAACAATTCATTTTGATGAAAATTTTCATGATAGGGACTAATTGTACAAAGTTTATAGTCTAAATTTTTACAAATTAAAAATATAACGATTAAGTCATTATCAACTATAGTTCACAGACTAAACTATTACTTCTATGGATGATTTGAGAATCAAAAAAGTGTTTTTTTTTAACCATAAGTATAAAATCACATGTAGTTAAATCGAGATATTATATTTCTTCATAGGCTCTGACAACCACCTTCGTAGGCTCCGACAACCACCTTCGATTACAAACTCCAACGAAAATCACCTTCATGCAACCAACTTCAATGACCACCTTCAAGTGAGCAATTTCGAGGTCCAACTCGGAGCTTCGAAAACCACCTCCAACAACAAATTCCAACTCTAATACCACCTTCATGCAACCAACTTTGGGCTCCGACAACCACCACCTACTACAAAACTCCGACGGAAATCATCTTCGACGATGAACTTCGAGCACCAACTTTGGACTCCGAAAACCACCTCTGACGACCAACTCCAATACTACCTTCATGCAACCAACTTCAAACTCCAACTACAAACTCCAATGAAAATCATCTTCGATAATCAACTTCGACAACAACTTCAGACTATTATAAGACTGATGACTATTAAAGTATGTTGTAGGGTTGTTGATTATATAAATAATAGTATTTTTTCTATAATGAGTGAAATATTTATACGTAACAATTTGTAAACTATATTTTTATTTAAATGAATTCACATATCAAATGAGAGCTAAGAATATTTAGACAAGAAGATGTATGTAATTGAAAGTAGGTAAATAAAAAAAACCATGGAACGAAGATTCTTATCCTAGAATATTTTCTAGCAAAAATGAATGAAAATTGTGATTTGCATTGGCTGCTAAGATGACGAAGGAGATTCAACTAAAAAAAATCATGACAAAATAAAAATATAGAACAACAACAGGAAGAGGAAGAAAAAGAAGAAGATGATAATAAAATTCATGAAGAAAAATTAGGAATCAAAAGTTTTGATTTCTCTTTGGTTTCTCATTTTATTCAACTATGTTTTTGCAAGAAATGTAATAGGTTAATTGTTTTTCATTAACCAAAGAAGAAAGAAAGAAAAAGAAAAAGCTTTAATAATTAAAATAAAAAAATTGCAATCTATATTTCATTCAAACAAAGATGTGTAGAATTCTAAACAAAAATAGTAAGCATAAAAGCATATTAAGGTCTTGTTTGGTAACCATTTGGTTTTTTGTTTTTGTTTGTGAAAATTAAGCCTAATTCATCCACATTTCTTACAATGATTTGCATCTTTCTTGAGTACAATGGTTGAATTTTTATCTAAATTCCAAAAACAAAAACAACTTTTTGAAAGACTGCAAGAAAACACTCCTTTCCCAACACTTGAAATCATTGGAAAATGGTAAAAAAAAAAAAAAAAAATGCATCATGAGATCCACTCTCGACGACAAATTAGTCGTCCAGAGTTTGGTCGGGATATACCCGTCAGGAGAGCATCTCCCGACATGGAAACATATACTGTCAGGAGTTATAATAACTCCTGACACTTCATATTCTGCATCAATAGTTTAGACTCCCGACACATGTATAGACATCGTTGGGAGTTCATATCAGAAATTGGGAGATAGTCTTTTTTTTTTAGAAAAAAAAATTAATTTGATATGAATAACCTAAAATGTATAACATTATTAAGCAAATAAAAAATATTATTGAGTTCATTTTTATCTTTTGTCTCGTATCACAAGATAAACTTCACGAAACGTCTCGTAAAATTACTTCACAAGAAAAACTTTACGAGACATTAGGTTGTAATGTGAATTTAAAGCCAAACCTTGTCTTGTGAAGTTTATCTCGAGAAGTCTCGCAGAAAACAAAACATGACATAAGGTTTTAACCATTCCTTTAAGCAATTCGCATAGGAATGAGAACAGGATCATAAACTATTGGCAGAATATACTAATAAACTATAACTCTCATTGGAAGTCAGATACCCATCTAATATTTATCAGTATCAATATATTAATTGTTATAGGAAGAAGTATCAAAACTATGCAAACCTTCAAATTCACCACTATTTAGCAAAATTTAAAGGAGAGAAGCAAACTTCAAACCTCATTTTACGAAAGATATTTCTGAAAGGAACTGGAATTCAATATTGAATCTCTCTCTCGAGCAAAAAAATTATGTGTAAGTATAAGCTTAGCAACCATAGTAGCCTCATGAAAAATAAATAGTTTTAACAAAACAACAAAATCATGAAAAATTTTCAAAAAAAAAAAAAGAAAAGAAAAATAGGAGAAGACAATAAATAGGACAACGAACGATAAACGACAGACGAAGGGAGGCAAACGACGGATGCATGGAGGAAGACGACAACTGAACGAACGTCCAGCAACCTTGATTTGGGGTTTTCATGCGTCTGATCTGCTAGGGTTTGAAGAAGAAGAAGAAAGACAGATCTGAAAATCTGCTCGATTTTGGGGTTTTATAACAAAATTTTCGACGATTTATTGAACTCGTCGGGAGTTTGGTCTATTGGGTTTTATGTCCTAAAACTCGTGGTTTGTAAACAATAGAACTTATTCTAAAAATTCAATAAGTTGTTATTGAATATATTGTTTTTTCGAAATCCAATAAATCTATAGTCCCTTGACTATTATATGAGTACTTGAACTTTATATGGAGACATACAAGTGGATCAGGTTCAAGTAAATAGTCAAAATGATTTATAGTATATGAATAACATTAGGTGCCTTATTCTGGTAACACTATTGGATGCGGCCTACTATGTAGTTGTTATAAAAAGTTGTAAAATGATACATATGAAGTGATCCTAATTCATGCACGTTATGACATGAGGAGTAGGGGCGTCTTGTGCAAATGTGTTTTGTGCAAGATCGGACCACAAAACCAGTCACTCTTACCTTATAACGCTGTTTAATGTTTAAGATTGACTATTTCAAAGGGATGACCTAGGTAACTTGACCTTAATCCTGAGCTAACTATGAACTCCTGTTTCTTCGGGATTATCCTTTGATCTGCAAACAGTGAGAGTAGGCCAACGTCTCTGCTCAATAAGCCTCTCATTTTGGGGATAAGACCGAATGAATAGCTGGGGACATAGGGTGCAAAACGGAATTCACTCCTACCTGATTAGGGTTAGTAGAGAGGTTGTTCCCTTCAAGTACTGATTCTAGGTCTTGAACAAGAGGTCTCACACTCTCATTGGCCCAAGAGGGATTCGATTTGTCGATTGGATCACAAGTCAATTGTTCATTAGGGGATCAGTGGAACTTAAGGAACAAGAGGTANCTTAAGGAACAAGAGGTAATTTCGGGGGTAAAACAGAGATTCGACCCGCCGTTATTACGAATAACCTGTGAAGGGTTAACTTACTAATCATGGTTATATCGAGTGGACATAATATATCTACAGTGAGGGAAGTTCAGCTATGGGCTTTAGTGGAATTACCCATTAGTTAACGAATAGGGATTAGTTCGGTCTAATGAGTTTAGCTGATTAATCTCGGATCGTTGGAACCCATGATCTGTAGGTCCGCGAGGTCCCCCTACTAGCTCGAAAATGGATTAGCTCTAAAGTAGTGTGATAAGTTAATTTGAAATGTTCAAGTTAGAATTAAACGGAATTGGAGAAATAATATTTAAATATGATTTAAATATTTGAAGATGGAATTGTGTAAAATTAATTTAATATTTGATATTAAATTAATTAGAATTATTTAAATTATTTAAATAATTAGTTATTTATTAATTTATGAAATTAGTTTTGTAAAATTAATATTATTTTCAATTTTATTAAATGAAATTGATTAATGAAATCAATTTATCAAAATTGAAAAAGAAGAAAAATCACAAAAATGGAAAATTGACATTTTTCATTACTTCTTCGAGTAGCTCACTAACAACCCACTATCTTCAAGCTTCATTAACTCCAAGCATGAGCTGCATCTCATGCAGCTAATCTCTTTGCATGGGTGTCTGCAATATATTGAAGAGATTGGAGTAATTTTGAGGTAATGCAACCGATCAAATTTTTCTGAAAAATTCGAGAAAAGAAAGGTGTTCTTTGCTGGGATGCTGCAATGAGTTTGTCTTCAAATTCCCTTAATTCAGGCTTATTTTGAGTTCTACTACTCAATCTAGAGCACCAAGAGGATAGTAGGGAAGATCTTGGGGTGGTCTACAACAAGCAGAGGAGATTTGCAGCTGAATTCAAGCTTTGAGGAAGTTCTACAAAGGTATGTCACGAAACTCATTTATTTCTGTTGAAGCATGTTTTCGTTTCTGCCAAAGGATCCTCGTCACTTCTGCTGCACGATGGTACGTTCTAACAACTGGTATCTGTCACACCCCGCCCCGTGCCCGCACTCCTGAGCCCGAGGAGAAGCATGATATTAACTGATGCTACTTTGATTAACCTACTAATTTCCTTGTAATAACCTTACTTACAACAGCAGCAGAAAAATATTACATGTTTTAATTAGAAACTAGTTTACAACCTCGAGTTACTTTTTACATGGAAGATATTATCCAGACAACCAATCTTATTTAATACTATTTCTAGACTATTGGCAGACCTTAACCAACACTGCAACCTGGACTCATCAGTTACCTACAAGAAAAACACAGAGACAAACTATGAGCTTTACAAGGCTCAGTGAGTGGTAAAACAAATACAAGCCTTTTACAAGCATTATCACGAGGTTCTAATGCAAACCTCCACCATATCATGAAGCTTTCACAAACCCACCTACACATACGATAGACGGTTAACATTTCATATCTAAACATATCAACCTATGTGCACATAGTTCTCCCTCTCATGGGCTTAGAAGCTAGGCCCGTCGGCCCTCTGACCATCCCATTCAAGGTTTTTCCGTCCCACGGGCTCAGGAACTAGACTCCTCGGTCCCCTGACCATCCTGTAAGGATTTATTTTAGGCTCAGGCTCTAGGTCCACAGACGACCCCCTAACCATCCCAACGTCCTACACATCTCATAACATAACTACAGCATATCAACTCAAAATA
Organism: Benincasa hispida; assembly: GCF_009727055.1. NCBI lineage: Eukaryota > Viridiplantae > Streptophyta > Magnoliopsida > Cucurbitales > Cucurbitaceae > Benincasa > Benincasa hispida. The sequence continues at coordinate 3,843,492 of NC_052349.1, read as the reverse complement.
TGCTTAAAAGAGTAAAAAAAGTAACCACTCACAATGATCTATTGAGATCTTTCTTCCCAGTTCACCTGGTTTCCCTTGTTCCTTTGCTGAACCCTATTTCAGGCTTAATTTTAAGCTTAGATTACTCACTCTTTCGGGCCTTATCTCAAGACATTCCCTTCTTCAAAAATGTTTGAAAATGTCTTAATTATATTATCTTAAAGTTTTTCCTTGAAATTCTTTGGTGAATATTCCGAGTCTCAAGTTTACTCCCTCTGGCCTAATTGTGTCCTCACTGGTGAGCACCTCTCGGTTTTTCTTAAATTTAACAGCCTTAGAATTAGAATTGCATTAAGTCAGCCCTCACACTAAAATTACACTTAATTTAGAAACTTTTGGTTCAAAAATCACCTGATTTGCACAAGTAGTTTGGAAAAGCTTCCTGTTTGAAGTTAGCCTATGCGTCTGCCCGTACAATCCTGTTCCCATCGGCACCTTTGCTTGTACCTCCGCCCGAACACTACCTTCCCTCCTTCAAATTTTTCTTAATCCTTCCTTTCTTTGTGGTTTTTTTTATGTACTTAACTGATGTGTGTGTTGAAGTGAGGCGTTCTCCCCTTTTTATAGGCTTTCAACCCTTCTTCTTTGCTCGACATCTCTTATCTTAATCACATCCAAGTGTTTTCCTTATCTTCTGCCACCTCTAGCCTCTTCCACCTCTTGCTTGATGTGTCTTCACCCTACACTATCAACGCATCCTTTACATCAACACAATCTTAAGTTCCTTCTCCTCCATAGCCGACACTTAAGGCTTAACTTTGCATGTCTGCTCATGCACCCACCTCATTTACTTAAGGCTTAAGACTCCTTCCTAGCAAGCCACATGTCTGGATGACGTCCTTGGATGCGTCCATCCACCCTCATATGTGTTTGTCCCACTTCATATGCGGTCATCTAGCCACTAATGCGCCCATCCAATTGCCGCAACATTCCTATATCCGAACACATCAAATGGCGCATGCGTCCATCCTGGCTTATCCCACTGCCACATAGTTCATCGCCTAACGTTGCCGCATAGCATCACCGTGTGACGCCAACGCATAATGTTGTCGTATACCATCGACGCATACCTTCGGCCCGCACACCTTCGCATCGCCGCATCCTCCATCGCCGCATGCCTCTATCGCTGCATGCCTTCATCGCCACATCCTCCATCACCGCATCCTCCATCACGCATGCCTCCATTGCTGCATCCTCCATCACTGCATGCCCCCATCACTACATGCCTTCATCGTCGCATCCCCTATCACCGCATGCCTCATCGCCGCATGCCATTATCGCTGCATACCAGCAATGCATTCCTTCGGCTCCAACCATCGACCGCATACTCTCGCGTAGCAAGGCCGCCGCATCCATCGTGTCCATCGCACCGCATGCGTTGTTCTAACTTCTCAAGGCATTGGCTGCCGCATGCGTTGATCTTGGCCATACTTCAGCCTCTCTCAATGCTCAAGTAACCTTTCAATACTTCATGGCCAACGCATGGCACCACACCAATGCATTGTCCAACACTTAGTCATTTTTTTCCTTGGCTTCCAACGCATGGTTATACTTAGCCAAAATTTACTAGTTATGGCTTATTTCCAAAGTTATTTAACAAATCCTATTAATCACTTAGAAATTTTCCTACTCTTTATCTTAGGACCTATCTCATACTTAGTTAATCTCTTTTATTTCCTGCTTAAAGAGGGAAAATGGAATTCCGGGTTTCACATTTACTTCCCCCTTAAGAAAATTTCGTCCTCGAAATTTAAAGCAATACCATAAACATCTCTTGCTTATTTATCTCATCCTTTCCAACTTTATTTAATTACATAAGTTTTATTTAAACTTTCATAGGTTCCATTCCCGAGTACTCCTTCTTTTAAAGCCAGTAATCTTTCCAAACTTGGTTTCCCCCTAAGCTACTGGCCAGATCATTGGTTGGACAGTCTTTACACTGATTACCGGGTTGTTCGTATTTTAAGCACAAACCTTCTCTTCCCTTTTGGTCTCTCCAATGACTCTTATGACACCTACGGCAGGGGTAGTCTTTCGTCGCGTCAAAGGTTGGTTCCCGATGACTAAGGAAACGTTAAAACTCTGGGCATTGTTTCCCTTTATGCCCTGCGCGTCTACAGATATAGCATTTATCCGTCCCCCTCAAACATTCTCCGAGGTGGTATTTCCCACATCTATCATATAATGGGTTCCCTGCTTGACTTGATCCCATCTAGCTAACAATCATTTCATCAAATAAACATACTTTGTTAAAATATATTTATTAATCATCAACAAAACATATTTACAAAGGAGAAATTTTTATACAACATCTAGAATGAAAAATAGTACACATCTATTTACACTTCGGGGGTTTTTCCCTTGCCTTTGTCCTCCTTCCCTAACTGGGGGCAGTTCTATTTGTAGTGACCAACTTCTCCGTAGTTATAGCATACGTTTTCTCCTCCATAGCAGCGCCCAAAATGATATCTCTTACAATTTGAACACCACGGCCTTTGAGTGCTGGCTACAGATTCGTTAGGTTTGTATACTTCTTCTAGAGTAAGCTCTTTCGTTGTCTTCTGCTTTCCGAAGTTGGTCTTACTTATCCTTTTATCTAGAACCCCCAAGGAGTATTTCTGGCTCTTTTCTCGCTCCCTCACAGATTCCTCGTTCTTGCTAGCGATTTTAGGCTAGCTTCCACATGTAATGTTGTCTCTATTAATTTTGGAAATTCCTACCTATCAATACTGGCAGTTACGTGCGTTCGTATCTCACCTTGTAGCCCTTCCTCAAATCTCCTACATCTTTCAGTTTCATCTAATATTATACTGCAGCGTATTTGCTAAGTTCAGTATATTTTTGTTCATACTCAGCTACCGATAGTGAGCTTTGTACGAGTTTTAGGAATTCATTTTGCTTTGCATTGTGAAACATTTGGGGATAGAATTGTTCATGGAAGGCTTTTCCAAATTCCTCCCAGGTAACTTCCTCCCTTCCTGAAAAACCCAAACCCTAATTACTTTAAGTAAGAGTAAGTAATGAGATGTCTCTTAATGAGTTAAATGAAGCCATGTTTTATGAGGGTTAGAGGATGGAAGCAAGAAGAAATAAGCTCTTGTGTAGCTAAGTGTAAACCCCTAATTCTAAGTTCCTAAACAAGTATGTTTAGCAAAAGGAATGATATATTAAATATTTAATAAGTGAAAAATCATGTTATTTATAGAAGTTGTGGAGAAAGGAAAAGAAAAACATAATAAATAAGGAAACTCACTTATTGGTTTGGCACATGGCGGTTAATCCTTGAATTCGGGAGGCGGCAGGAAGATTAAAAGGAAGAGGAATTTCGAAAGCTTGGTTTCGGAAATCTACATGAGCAAATTTAGTGAAATCAGTGTCATTTAGAAGCTAGGAGAATCTAGTTTTCAAGGTTATCTTGCTGGAGAAAGATTGTTGGAGAAGAAGAATAGAAAGTGATGAAATTAAAGAAGAGATAGAATCTCGAGTTAATCAGGGCCTGAAGTGAAGATTGGAAGCTCTAGGCCAAACTATAAGGAATTTTTAGCTAAAAGTTTAAGGTAAGAAATTAACTCAATTCTAAACATGTTTGTAGAAGGAAATTTCTTCAAAAGAGGTCTGGATTTTGAGTTATGAATTTTTAAAACTGTAACAGAGAATATGTGGATAAGCAGACAGCTGCTTGGGTAGAACAAGCAAACAGCTCACCGTGGAGATTATAGCGAGATTTTGTGATGAAGATCTCACTAATGAAGAAAATCTCGCTAATTTTGTGATGAGGATCTCGCTCTAGAAGGGAATCTCGCTAGAAATTGAGCTGAATCTCGCTGGAAAGGTGAGTATCGCTAGGATGAAAGGATCTCGCTCATGAGAAGAATTTACTCATGATGAGTATCTTGCTGGTAAAGCTGTCTTTGATGATGAAAGTTCTATTTGAGGTATTTTGCTAGGAATTCTAAGTAGTTTAACCAGGAATTATGTCCTTTCAGGCCAAGAAAAGCTAGGAGAGGCGTATAACCCGTTAAGAGGCCAACGAGTTGTGAGTGACTATGTGATGAATTGATGTTTTAATAATTTAGAAACAATGATTTTCTTGAAGTTATTTCTCATGCTAAGTGTTAGAAACTATGATTTCTTTGAAGATATTCCTCATGCTAAGTGTTTAAATGAAGTGCTAAGCAACGTATTTGTGAAACTGTTTTTCATGCTAAGTAAAGCATGTTTTCCATGGAATTTACATGATTTAAATATATTATCTTATCCAAATACTTTCAGTATGTTTAAGTAACTCCATTTTTATGATGAACTAGTATGATGATTTGAGCACTAAGCCTTAGTGTTCAACTAAATGTTTATGACTAGTTTTACTTAAAACGCGATTCCGAAGGACATTTGAGAAGGTATCCGCCCAACTAGATACCAAAGGACATTTGAGAAGGTATCTGACCAACTTGGTACCGAAGGACATTCGAGAAGGTACCATACCAACTTGATACCAAAGGACATTTGAGAAGGTATCTTAGCAGCTCGATACTGAAGGACATTTGAGAAGGTATCTGAGCAAAAGTACCTAAGTTATGACGGTACTCAGTTATAACCACATGCACGTAGGTAATACGACGTCGAGGGATTGAGCAAAAGGGTTCTCCCCGACTAAGGTTGACATTGAGGGTTAGATCTAGTAGTTCGCTCTCAACTAAGGATAAAGGCAGTCATATCTTCTCCTAGGCTAGAAGGATAGTTTGGAATTGCTAATGCTTATGAATGTTTATCAACGCATGATGTTACTAATGTATGAAGTTTTCCAAGTATGTTTTCCATATCTAACGCATGGTAATAGTTTTTATAAGCTAGTTCAACACGATTTAAGCCAACTTATTTTATAAAGTATGAAGCATGCGTTAGGGTTAAAACTAAGCTTAATGTGCTATGTTTATATACCTAAGATTGCTAAAGTACATGCCTTCATATTCCTAAACACAATGAAGTGGAGTATTGAAGGTAAGAAAGGTATCTGAATAAATGTACCTAAGGTGTTGACAGTATATAGAAACCTCCACGTACACGTGGGTAGTTTTGAAAAAGAGGCCGAAGTATGGGTCTCCTAGGCCATAAACTAGCAAAGAGAGGCCGAAGCATGGGTCTCATGGCTGATAACAGACGTTGAGAGCTAAAGCGAGGTATGCTCGTTCTCAACTAGGGAATAATGATGTTTAATGGTGTTTAAGAGTAGTTATCAATGCTAATGTTTAGAGGAAGTTGCTTGAGATGCCCATCGATATATTTTTAAAGAGATCGACATAGGGGTCCCTCCTAGCCATAGTTCAGTATGAAGAGATCGAAGTAGGGGTCTCAATTAAGATTCAGGTTTCAGATACAATGGTTGTAAAGGTTTTATGTACACGTTTGTTTGTTATATTTTAGTCCCAGTATTATGTTTTCGAGCTTTCAGTTTAAGCATGAGATTTATGTTTTTCTTAAGTCACTCAATGGGCTTCTAGCTCACGTTTTCAAATGTTTTCTTTCAGGTAGGGTCAGTTCCCAAAAGACTATTCTACTGCTGCTCTGCCACTCAAAGAAGCAAGTTGAGGGAAGCACAATTGAAGACCTATGTTAGTTAGTACACATGTGCCTGTCTAGTGACTAGTATTCTTGATGGGGCTCACTAGGTTGTATTATCTATGTATAAAAAATGCTGCGAAACCCTGTAATGTAAATGTGTTAAGTTCTGAGTTATTATGTATGTATTCAGGGTTTGAGCAAGGTTTAACAGGTAAGATAGGCAGTAAGTGTCAGCAAAAGGGTTGGTAACTACTGCAGTCACCATTCCATCTAGGTTATGAGGGTAATCTGGTAAGGGGTGTGACACTTCCCCTTCTTCTATCTTCAAATATGCGCCACCAATCCTCAGCTCTTTTCTATAGTAGGAAAGTGGCTAGTGCTACTTTTCTATCTTCAGGGCATCGCATTACCCTGAAACATTTTTCTATCATCACGAACCAGGCTTCCGCATCTGCTGGGTTCGTGGTTTCTTCAAAGGTCGAGGCTCCTGGTGCCTTTAACCGTTCAATACCAAATCGTTTCTCGGGGTCTACTGACACCCCTCCTAAGTTTTCAGCCAAATACCCAGCAAATTTTCCCATCATTTGTTCATCACCTCCAGTCTCTGCCTACGGATGACTTGACCCGCCCTGGTCCTCTCCTGTTGTCTTTTAGGTAGCATCTTAAGTCCCTACTGGTTGCTTACGCAGTCTACCACGTGGCATGATTCCTATAATAAACCACACATTTAGACATACTATAGTATTACTATACTCTTCTCTAATTTACCCTTTCCAGAAATCTTATTCTCTGATACCAAGTTGTCACACCCTGCCCCGAGCCCGCACTCCTGAGCCCAAGGAGAAGAATGATATTAATTGATGCTACTTTGGTTAACCTACTAGTTTCCTTGTAATAACCTTACTTATAACAGCAGCGGAAAAATATTAAATGCTTTAATTAGAAACTAGTTTACAACCTCAAGTTACTTTTTACATGAAATACATTATCCCGACAACCAATCTCATTTAATACTATTTCTAGACTTGTGGCAGACCTTAACCAACACTGCAACCTGGACTCGTCAGCTACCTGCAAGAAAAACACAGAGACAAACCATGAGCTTTACAAAGCTCAGTGAGTGGTAAAACAAATACAAGCTTTTTACAAGCATTATCACGAGGTTCCAATGCAAACCTCCACCATATCATAAAGCTTTCACAAACTCACCTACACACACGGTAGACTGTTAACATTTCATATCTAAACATATCAACCTATGTGCACATAGTTTTCCCTCTCATGGGCTCAGAAGCTAGGCCCGTCGGCCCTCTGACCATCCCATTCAAGGTTTTTCCGTCCCACGGGCTCAAGAACTAGACTCCTCGGTCCCCTAACCATCCTGTAAGGATTTATTTTCGGCTCAGGCTCTAGGTGCATAGACTCCCTAACCATCCCAACATCCTACACATCTCTAACATAACTACAGCATATCAACTCAAAATATGCTTAAAAGAGTAAAAAAAGTAACCACTCACAGTGATCTGTTGAAATCTTTCTTCCCAGTTCATCCGGTTTCCCTTCTTTCTTTGTTGGACCCTATTTCAGGTTTAACTTTAAGCTTAGATTACTCAGTCTTTTGAGCCTTATCTCAAGACATTCTCTTCTTCAAAAATGTGTGAAAATGTCTTAACTATATTACCTTAAAGTTTTGCCTTGAAATTCTTTGGCAAAACTTTCGAGTATCAAGTTTACTCCCTCTGGCCCGACTGTGTCCTCACTGGTGAGCACCTCTCGGGTTTCCTTGAATTTGACAGCCTTAGAATTAGAATTGCTTTAAGGCAACACTCACACTGAAACTACACTTAATTTAGAAACTTTTGGTTCAAAAATCATCTTATTTGCTCGAGTAGTTTGGAAACCTGTATGAATAAATTAAGTTGTAACAAGTTGTTAAAAATAAATAAAGAGATGTTTATAGCGTTGCTTTAAATTTCGAGGACGAAATTTTCCTTAAGGGGATGATATATGTGAAACCCGAAGTTCCATTTTCCCTTATAAAGCAGGAAATAAAAGGGATAAACTAAGTATGAGTTAGATTCTAAGATAAAGAGTAGGAAAATTCTAAGTGTTTCAATAGGATTTGTCAAGTAGCTTTGAAATAAGCTATAACAAGCGAAAATTTGGTTAAGTATAATACCAAAAAGGAACTATGCGTTGGAAGCCAAGGCAGAAATGGCTTAAGTATTAGACAATGCATTGGCCTTGTGCTAAGCATTGGTGTTGTGCCATGCGTTGGCCATTGGACTTTAAGAGGTTAGTTGACGCATTGAAAGAGGCTAAAGTATGGTCAAGAGGAAGGTATGCGGAGCATGCGGCAGCCAATCTTTGAGAGGTTAGTAGACGCATGCGGTAGCCTCAAAGTTGTGCGAACATAGGCGCAAGGCACTGGAGATACGTGCGCGGGTTGATCGTGGATGCGGTAGCCTTGTTACGCGATGGATGCGGCGGCCTTGCTATCTGAAGGTATGCGGCCGATGGTATGCGGTAGCACTACGCGTTTGTATTATGCAGCGATACTATACATTGGTGTCATGCGGCGATACTATGCGTTGGTGTTGTGCGGCGGTACTACGCATTGGTGGTATGCGGCAACAGTGTTAGACAATGAACTATGCGGCAATAAGACGAGCCATGGTGGGCACATAGTGGAACGACTTACGTTGCTTAGGCTTACGGTACAGAGGGTTGTTATATGTTGACAATGTGCTATGCGTTGGACATCCGAGGGTATGTGTGCGCCTAGGACAAGACTTGAGCAAATAGTATGCGGTGGAAGAGGGTTGGTCATAATCCTAGTTGAGCGCATAGGGCAGGAGTAAGTCATGCGGTAGAGGGCATGCGGCCGAGGAGGAGCCTTGCGAGCATCTAGCATATGTAACCAAATTGCGTTAATGGGATGCACATGGTGGAGTTGCATTAATAAAAAATGGCACAACTGAGGAAAGTATGTCCCATATAGGTACTAGGCGGCAATGGCTTGAAGGGCGTTATGCGGAGATTTAAAGGACACAGCAGGGATGCAAAGATAGGATGAACGCATGCGCCAATTGATGGTGTCCGTGGACATAAGAATGTTGTGGCAATTGGATGGGCGTATTTGTGGCTATATGACCGCATATGAAGTTGGATGAACGCATATGAAGGTGGATGGATGCATTCAAGGACGTCATCCAAACATATGGCTTTGTAGGAAGAAGTCTTGAGCCTTAAGTAAATGAGGTGGGTGCACAAGAAGACATGTAATTGTGAAGGCTATGTGTTGGCTAAAGAAAGAAGACGACGCCTTGGATTGAGATGACGTAAAGTTGCATTGATAATGTGGGGAGACACATCAAAGAAGAGGTGGAGGGTGCTGGGCATTGGCAGAAGATAAGGAAAACACCTGGATATGATCAATGGAAGAGGTGTCAGGCAAAGAAGAAGGGTTAGACGCCTATACAAGGGGCAGACTGCATCACTTCAACCAATAAATCATTTAAGTACGTAAACCATAAAGAAAGGAGGAAATAAGAGATATTCGTAGAAGAAAGAAGAGGCGTTGATTGGGCAAAGGTATATGCAAAGGCGCCAGAGAAGGCTGGGTGTACGGACAGACGCTTAGGCTAATTTCAAGCAAGAAGTTTTTCCAAACTACTCGTGCAAATCAGGTGATTTTTAAACCAAAAGTTTCTAAATTAAATGTAGTTTCAGTGAAAGGGTTGCCTTAATGAAATTCTAACTTTAAGGTTGTTAAATTCAAGGAAAATCGAGAGGTGCTCACCAGTAAGGAAACAGTCGGGCCAGGAGGAATAAACTTGAGACTTGGAACCTTCGCCAAGAAATTTCAAGGTGAAACTTTAAGGTAACGTAGTAAGACATTTCCACACATTTTTCAAGGAGGAATTGTCTTGAGATAAGGGCCAAAAGAGTGAGTAATCTAAGCTTAAAGTTAAATCTGAAATAGGGTCCAGTGAAAGAATAAAGGAAACCGGGTGAACTGGGAAGAAAGATCTCAGCGTGTCACTATGAGTGGTTTCTTCTTTTACTCTTTTAAGCATATTTTGAGTCGATGTGTTGTAGTTTATACTATGAGATGAGCATGACGTTGGGATGATTAGGGGGTCTGTGGACCTAGAACCTGAGCCCAAAATCAATCCTTACAGGATGGTCAGGGGATCCAAAGAATCTAATTCCTAAGCCTGTAGGAAGAAAACACCTTGATTGGGATGGTCAGAAGGCTGACAGACCTAGCTTCTGAGCCCATGAAAGGGGAAACCATGTGCACGAAGGTTGATATTTTTAGATATGAATGTTAACTATCTACAGTGTGTGTAGGTAGGTTTGTGAAAAGCTTCATGGTATGGTGGAGGTTTGCATTTGGTACCTCGTGATAATACTTGTGATCTGTGAAAGACTTGTCTTTGTGATACCACTCACTGAGCTTTGTAAAGCTCATGGTTTATTTCTGTGTTTCTCTCACAGGTATCATAAGAGTCCAGGTTGTGGTGTTGGTCAAGGTCTGCCACAAGTTTAGAAATAGTACTATATGAGATGGGTAGTCAGGGTAGTGTCTCCCATGTAAATGTAACTTGAATTTGTAGACTAGCTTTCTAAATAAAGCATGTAAGAATAGTTTTTTCGCTGCTGTAATAAATCAGGTTATAAAAGGAAACTAGTAAGTTGATAAAAGTAGCATTAATTAGTATCATACCTCTCCTTGGGCTTAGGAGTGCGGGCTCGAGGTGGGGTGTGATACTACACGATCGTATACCTTGGTCAGGCATCATGCATTGGTGCTAAACGATCACGCAAACACTAAACGATCCGACAAAATGCATGATGATGGTCGTCATTGCTAAACGATGAGACTTAGCGAGATATTGAGCATGAAGCGAGAGCTGCCGGTTTGATCGATTCTCTTGAGGCTCGGTTTGGTTCAGCCTCAAATGGTTTTTGGCTAGTCATCCGGTTCAGACGGTTCGGATTCGGTTTAAGTTACTTGAGTTGGTTTTGGAACGATTCGATCAGTCCAGAAGCGGTTCAGAAGCTATTTTGTAACAATTAGGTTTTGTTTGCTTTTTATGCCAAAATTAAAGCCATATCAGTTAGGGTTTAATTATTTATGCATGTGATGTATGTTAAAATTAAATAAATATTGTATGTGCACACAGTATGCCATGTAGATTTAAAATCCCACCATAGAAAGTATGTTACATGCATTAAAAGTATGTTATAAAATATTATAATATATAGTATGCATGTTAGGTTTCTTTTGTTTAATATAATAGTTATATTAGATATTGAATGCCTTTGTTGTTTGTTGTGGATGTTTAGCATGTCTAAAATTTTGTAAGATGTTATAAAATTGAGTTAGACGTTTAAAATCTATAACAAAGAACAGTTGCATGCTCACTTAGGTTAACCACTTGTTTTAATAGTTAAAATAGGTCGTTAAACTTATAAAACTAGGGTTACAAACTCAACAGGTATATAATCCTGTCGAAGGTTGGGGGTACTTAAGTTGACGGTCTATGGAACACCTCCTACTTGGGGATTAGGGACGAATTATTGAGCATTGGTAACTGATTTTATGAGCATACGTGAGCAGTGTGAGGTAATAAAAACGGTTTATCACCTAGACATCGTAGGTTTAAATCCATTTATAAGTATTATACTTGGATAAACCATCTAGACTTAGGATTGTTTTTATTAGCCGAAAAGAACCTAAGTATAAATTACCCAGACATTTAGAACACTTCAATGGGAGAATAAAAGTTATTAGATCTCACGTCCTCAAGAGTTCACACCGTGAGATTTATGCTCGACTTCGTGTTGATTTTACCTCGACTGCTCCATTCGAAAAGTGTTTGCATGGGTCAATAACAAGGTGAATGAGGGATGTCGTTCATAGTAAGTGGGTGAAGGAAATGTGTCAACATTGTTCTATAGTCTCTCCATTAGTTTGAACGGTGAGATTCCTATGTTGCATTTGTTGTCATTTTTAGGAGGCACTAGTTAGTCGTTAACCACGGCAATCCCCTCGGAGGGTTGTAACATAGGATTCGGAACAACCCAAGCTTCAGTAAAATGAATAAGGTCTTATAGTTTCGTCTTGGGTATTGTCTTCTATTTCGGGGACATACTCATACTGTTTAATAAGATCGGAAAATGGAAGGTCTACACTTACAAGAATTACTAAGTGTTAGTAAAGATCTTGACCGAAAACGATACCTAAATGACTATCGAAATATGAGTTATTCTGGATATAGTATTTGGTCAAAAACTGTCTTGCTTTTGTGAAGGGATTCTTGACTGCCCCTCAGTAGCATTTGTTCTAAATCACTTAAGTATCATTGCAAAAATAATGATTATGAGTATATTATCACTTTGTTAAAACTTGATTGGATTTAAAAATAATTCACTTATAGAATTTGTTTATAATTTCATAATGACGAGTTCAATTATACAATTGTTGGCATCAGACAAACTGATCGAGGATAATTATGTGACATGAAAATCAAATTTGAACACGATACTCACGATAGATGATATGCGATTTATCTTAACAGAGAAATGTCCTCCCATTCCTAGCTCTAATTCCAACCGAACTGTTCGAGAAGAATTTGATAGATGGATTAGGGTGAATGATAAAGCTCGTGCTTATATTCTCGCCAGCTTATCTGACGTTTTGGCAAAAAAACACGAGAATATGAATACTACCAAACAGATTATGGAATCTCTGAGAGGGATGTTTGGACAACCGTCCTTCACCCTGAGGCATGATGCTATCAAATACGTTTCTAACAGCCGCATAAAAGAGGGGATCTCAGTTCGTGAACATGTCCTGGACATGATGGTCCACTTTAATGTGGCAGAGGTAAACGGTGCTGTGATGGAAGAAAGAAGTCAAGTTGGCTTTATTCTAGAATCTCTTCTGAAGAATTTCCTGCAATTATGTACCAATGCATTGATGAATAAAATTGAATATAACTTGACTACTCTGTTGAATGAGCTGCAGGCTTTCCAGACCATGTTGACAACTAAGGGTCTGGAACCAGAAGTAAATGTTGCTTCTGCTGATAAGAGAAGAACGTCTTCCAAGCCTGATGTTGCCTCCTTTTTGCAGAGTAAAAGTATTCCAGTGAAGAAAGACAAATGGAAAGGGAAGAAGAAGCCTGCTGGCAAGAAAAGCAAGAAAACCGCTGTAGAGAAAGGGAAATATTTCCACTACAACGAAGAAAGGCACTGGAAGAGACATTGTAGAGAAGAAAGCAGAGAAAGGTAAACAGGTAACTTAGTTCCTGAAGACCGCTTATTCAGCTTGGCCAGTGGGAGAAGTTACTACTGAAGATGTAATTACCTACTTTTGTGATCATGTAAAAAAAATTTTGTTTTGAATGAAATGTTCATTTTTAGAGAAATATATATGTTCTATCTCATAGCAACTTTTGTTAAGAATCAAATTGTTAAAAATCGTTTGAAAATATTCAAATATTTAAACGGCTAAGATCGAAGTATAATAAGTTTAAAGATTTCTAGATCTGACTGTTAACAAGAGTTGTTAAGAATGGTCATACGCATCTTAATCAAAGAGTTGAGAGTACCTCAATGTAGTGGGAGGAAAAGTGTGCTTCCTGGTCATTATTGAGAATTAGATGCATTCCCCATATAGTTTAATAAAAGGCTATTGTATACTAATATGTTTACAATGATTCTCTTGGCTAAAGTGTTTGAGAATCACCTAGTTAGACTAGAAATACCAGGTTAATAACCTAGGGCAAGTGGGAGAAATCTCGAGTATGGGATACCGAATGGTAAACCATAGGTATGGGATGCCCTAGTTTACTATATTTCTCTATAAAACTTAGAAACTCAGTCTTATATATCGGATATATAAGTTACCACTGGAGTTTTAGTCCAAGTGAGAGTTTGTTGGGTTTTATGTCCTAAAACTCGTGGTTTGTAAACAATAGAACTTATTCTGAAAATTCAATAAGTTGTTATTGAATATATTGTTTTTTCGAAATCCAATAAACCTAAAGTTCCTTGACTATTATATGAGTACTTAAACTTTATGTGGAGACATACAAGTGGATCAGGTTCGAGTAAATAGTCAAAATGATCTATAGTATATGAAAAAGATTGGGTGCTTTATTCTGGTAACACTATTGGATGCGACCTACTTTGTAGTTGTTACAAAGAGTTGTAAAGTGCTACATACGAAGTTATCCTAATTTGTGCATGTTATGACATGAGGAGTGGGGGTGTCCTGTGCAAATGAGTTTTATGCAAGATCGAACCACGAAACCAGTCACTCTTACTTTATAACGTTGTTTACTGTTTAAGACTGACTATTTCAAAGTGATGACCTAAGTAACTTGACCTTAATCCTAAGCTAACTATGAACTCCTGTTTATTCGAGATTATCCTTCAATCTGCAAACGGTAAGAGTAGACTAACGTCTCTACTCAATAGGCCTCTCATTTTGGAGATAAGACTGGATGAATAGCTGTAGACATAGGGTGCAAGATAGAATTCACTCCTACCCGATTAGGGTTAGTAGTGAAGGAACTCTTAACGAAGAGCATCCATGAGCGCGTTCGGATCTTTCCGATTTCATTTTGACCAAAATATAACACATACATTCTAACAGACAGTTATGCAAAATAACATTAGTTAACGACATGCTTTGAACAATAAAATACAAGGGAAAGAGTTCTCATACCAATTGAAGACCCTCTTCAAGCTTTAAACTCAGACATAGCGAAACCACCTCTATGCGAACTCTATCGCCCAACAAACCAGTCGGCTGCAGCAACACGAACAGTCACGAACAAGTGAATAGCAACAGGGATGACATCACCAAATGGAGCCTTTGGTATTCTCGGAGTGAGAATCCAAAGTGTGGTTTTTGGTGAATTTGGTAGAGGTTGGAGAAATAACAAATCATGTAGATGATAAGCAAGTGGGAGAGAAAATGAGCTATCATATAGCTAGGGTGCTTATCGTTTAGAAGAAGCTACACGATCGTGTAGATTTTACTAAGCGACCGTTTCATAAAAGGTAGACGATCGTTTAGAAAACTCGGCACGCGATGAGATTGTTTAGGAAAGTTAAGCGATCATTTAGGGATGGGCGTGCGATCGTTTAGGCGCTGGTGTGCGATCGTTTAAGCGATGAGCGACTACCGTATAGGCTCTCAAGCTATGCAATCGTTACGTTTTCACACCGATTGCGATCTTTTCTAACCTTTGCAAAATGAAACAAATTTTTATTTTATTCTTTGGTTACAATAACCGACTTCGTATTCTCCCACTAACGCACGACCGAGAGAAGTTTTAGGCCAATTATCATATAATTAAACAATTTAATAAATAATGAATATAATCATATTATATTCTTACCCTATAGTTTGATATCACATATCTACTATAGTAATTTGTCCTCCACATAATATAAATCATATTTATATCTAAATTCCTCCAAAATAATGTATCTCATACATTTAGTCAATTATATCATATATAATTAATCAGTTCAATTATATCATTTATAATCGAACTCCCTCTTGTCAATTTGAACATTTCAAATTTACCCAAACATTGATTCTCGACTTGATCCAAGCTACCCAGGGGACTTAATGGACCTGTGGCTCGAAGCTCTAACGGTCCGTGAATGGCTGACTAAACTCTTTAGCCACGAGATCCACCATCCGTTAACTGTCAGGCATTCCACTAAAGAATAATAGTTGAACTCTTCTTACCACAGATATATTTCTATGTCCATCGGATATAACCAATCATGAGTACGATGACCCTTCACAGATGCTCATAAGTACAACTGGGCCAAATTTACCATTTTGCCCCTGTAGTTACATCTCACTCCTTAAGTACCACTGATTCCTCTAATGAACAATACAACATAGTCCAACTATGTGTGAACACCTTTCGGGCCAAGAGAATGTGTGTGGCACCACATCGTTCAAGCCCTGGAATCAGCCCTTAAGGGAGTTATCTATCACTTACACCTGTTTCGGGGAAGGAGTGAATTCCATCTTGTGTAACTGAGTTCCCAGCTCCCGAATCAGACGAATCCCCAAACTAGTAGGTTTAAATCGGCGACCTGGCCACTTGCACCCATACAAATCAAAGAACCGTCCTCATTGGCAAGAGTTTCCAACTCAATCAGGATTGAGGTCATATTACCTATGGTCATCCTAGTGAAGTGAAGTCTCTGTCATGAACGGTGTTATATAACGAGACGTTTACACTTCGTGGTCAGGTCTTATACAAACTCTTTGTATAGGACGCCCCCGCTCGCATGTCCCCTACACGAATAATCAAGATCATACCATCTGTGACAAATCACAACAGTTGTGACCATTCCACAAAGCGGGCCGCATCCGTAGCGTTACCAGGATTAGGTTTCCCTCCTATATCTATATACTACAGACCATTTTGGTTATCATTCAAGATATCATACATGCTT
Organism: Benincasa hispida; assembly: GCF_009727055.1. Lineage (NCBI taxonomy): Eukaryota > Viridiplantae > Streptophyta > Magnoliopsida > Cucurbitales > Cucurbitaceae > Benincasa > Benincasa hispida. The sequence continues at coordinate 3,827,385 of NC_052349.1, read as the reverse complement.
AAGTTACATATAGATAACTAGGGATTTTATGTTTATTAGTTTGTGGTAAAGCAAATAAAAAATACAACTGAGCAAAAAAACAAGATGTGAAGTAAATATCATATATTATACAACACAAGCGTTCGTACAAATTGTTTACAAACTACAGGACACGAGACTTTAGGGCATCAACCCCAACAAGTAGACAGGTTGTTCCCTTCAAGTTCTGATTCTGAGTCTTGAACAAAAGGTCTCACCCTCTCATTGGCCCGAGAGGGATTCGATTTGTTGATTGGATTACAAATCAATTGTTCATTAGGGGATCAGTGGAACTTAAGGAACAAGAAGTAATTTCGGGGATAAAACAGATATTTGACCCAACCGTTATTACGAACAACTGTGAAGGGTTAACTTACTAATCATGGTTATATCGAGTGGACATAATATATCTACAGTGAGGGAGTTCAGCTATGGGCTTTAGTAGAATCACTCATTAGTTAACGAATGGGGGTTAGTTCGGTCTAATGAGTTTAGCCGATTAATCTCGGATCGTTGGAGCCCATGATCTGTAGGTCCGCGAGGTCCCCCTACTAGCTCGTAAATGGATTAACTCTAGAGTAGCGCGATAAGTTAATTTGAAATGTTCAAATTAGAATTAAACAGAATTAGAGAAATAATATTTAAATATTTGAAGATGGAATTGTGTAAAATTAATTTAATATTTGATATTAAATTAATTAGAATTATTTAAATAATTAGTTATTTATTAATTTATGAAATTAATTTTGTAAAATTAATATTATTTTCAATTTTATTAAATGAAATTGATTTATGAAATCAAGTTATCAAAATTGAAAAAGAAGAAAAATCACAAAAATTTCCATTACTTCTTCAAGTAGCTCACTAACAACCCACCATCTTCAAGCTTCATTAACTCCAAACATGAGTTGCATCTCATGCAGCTAATCTGCATGAGTATCTGCAATATATTGAAGAGATTAGAGTAATTTTGAGGTAATGCAACTGATCAAATTTTTCTAAAAAATTCAAGAGAAGAAAGGTGTCCTTCTGTTGGGTTGCTGCAGTGAGTTTGTCTCCAAATTCCCTTAATTCAGGTTTATTTTGAGTCCCACTACTCAATCTAGAGCACCAAAGAATAGTAGAAAAGATCTTGGGGTGGTCTACAACAAGATTCAGAGAAGATTTACAGCTGAATTCAAGCTTTGAGGAAGTTCTACGAAGGTATGTCACGAAACCCATTTATTTCTGTTGAAGTATGTTTTCATTTCTACCAAAATTAATGAATTGGAGTGCTTATGGATCCTTGTCACTTCTACTGCATGGCCAAACTTGACAAACCCTCACACCCAACTCCCAACAAATTGTTTTATTCATCGGGAGTTCTTTTATATCTCCTTACAGTCATGGGAGGCATCGGGAGATCCTTTATGGAACATGGTCTTCAATTCCCATCTCTCGACGCCTAGTTTTTGCCCGTCAAGAGTTCTTACCAACTCTCGATGTCATACTTATGGCGTCCGGAGTTATCGAGCATTTTTAATGCTACCCTTACATAGTCGGGAGAGATTCTCTCTCTGGACGGTCGTTTTAGGCGTCGGGAGAGTCCCTTTTTCTTATAGTGAAAGCTACTTTTTTTAGTTCTCAAAATTTGGCTTGGTTTTTAAACCATTGGTGAAAAGTAGATGACCAAATGAAGATTTGGAGATGGAACTAGTGCCCATAACCTTAATTTTCAAAAAAAAAAAAAAAAAAAAAAAAGGTTACCAAACAAGGCCTTGGAGTTATAAAAAAAAAAAAAAAAAATGCTCCAGATACCCTAGTTATATGAACTCAACTTTGTACCTCAAACACATATATGAACTCAAACCAAATAACTCTATACAATAAACTTATGATCTCGACCGATATAAAAAACTCCAGATATCCTATCTCAATTCAGTGGCCAAAACAGCCCAAAATATTGTAACATTATCATTCTCTAATGTTGTTTGAAAGTTAATTTAAATGGTAAGAGTTTAGAACTACCTTAATACTAAAAGCTAAATATTTAAACCTATGACCTATTGGTTGTAAGTGTACATGTTATTTCTGTTGAATTATTTAATATTGTTTGTTGCACAATCTATTAATTTTTTTTAGACGACGTTTCATAAATCTAGTTTTTTTTTTTTTTTTTATAGTCAAAGCCAACATATTTCAGTAGGTTCAAATCTCCCAACTCATCGTACTACAAAAAAATATTATATTCCACGAGAAGAAGCATATGCATATTCTTCATACACAAAGACAATGACATCACTTATTATTATTATCTATTAATCTCGACTTCAAGAAAATGACTTTTAAGTTTACACAAATAACCGAAGATTTTTAATTGCATTTTATTCCATTCACGCAAAATATGGAGTCAAATTTCTTTATACTTTTGTTTAAACTTTTATTATTTTTAGGACAAATATCAATTTATACCCTTGAACTTTGGTGGTTGTATCAATTTAAACTATAAATTAATAATTGTATCAATTTAAACATTGAACTTTGAGAATTGTATCAATTTAAACCTCAAACTAATAGTTGTATCAATTTAAATCTTGAATTTTCACAAGTGTATCAATTTAAACCTTGAAATTTCATAAGTATGTCAATTTAAACTCTAAATTTTCATAAGTATATCTAAATAAAACATAATGAAGGGTTTAAATTAATACACTTGTGAAAATTTGGGGTTTTATTTGGATACACTCATGAAAGTTCAAGGTTTAAATTGATGTAATTATTAGTTTGGGGTTTAAATTGATATATCCCAAAAGTTTAAAGGTTTAATTGATATATCCCAAAAATTTAAGGTTTAAATTGATACAATTATCAGTTTAGAATTTAAATTGATACAATCTCCAAAGTTCATAATATAAATTGATATTTGCCCTTACTTTATTTTCTTATAATTGATTGTACACATCATTTGTACTTCGCTTTATATATATATATATATATATATATATATATATATATATATATTATAAATACCCTTTCTTAAAGGAATAAACGTAACCTAAGCCATTTTAAGGTGTGAAAATAAGTTATTTTAAAAAAAAATTAAAATATTTGATAACCACTCCAAATAAATTTTGAAAAGAGATCTTTTTAAATATAAAAAAATATTTAAAAATATTTACACTTTATAACAATAAGTTTTAAAAATACAAAGCATCTATAGAACTTCTTGCTATAAAATGTAAATATTTTTTATAATTTTCTATTTATAAGAATTTTTCTTTTGAAAAACTTTAAAAATGTATTTTAAACCGCTTTTATCGAAAGAGATTAAATAAAAATAATTTTTTTAAAAAAATATTTTATATTTTCAGTCAATCCAAATTCATCCTTAATAACAAAGACAACTATCTCTTCGATAAAAACTATAACAACAATAATAAAGACATACCAACATACAAATTGATGATATAAAAGATTGAAATGGTAAAAGCTTGAATAATTTTTATCAATGCATAATTATCAAAATACTTAATTAAATAATTATGGTGTCCTGTTAGATTGTCCTCTCTGCTACTAGCAGATACAAATATGAGACCATAAACCAATAATCAAAATTATACTTCATGAGTATCATTAGTTTATTGGGACAAAAGATTTGAATGTTCATAAAGAGATATGGTAGGATCTTTTCTTTTTAAATAATTAATAAACATCAATATCTAGGCATATTATTTAAATTTTGTGACCCATAATTTGAGGCAATAGTCATGCAGGGTGGCTTTTCATTATAAACTTCAATTAATAAATCAAATGTGCTTAGATATTGAAGTTTATTAATTAAAATTCAATTAAATACGAAATTAATATATTGGAGTTAGAAAATATATGTTTGGAGTATAAAATTAGAAAATACATGTTTGGAGTATAAAGTTGTAATATAAAGTTTTTCGATAAATGTAGAAATAGAGAAAGATTGAAATATGGAATTTTTTCGATAAATGTGCAAACTTTATTTACTTTTGAAGTAGTTTTTTTTAAAATAAAAAATTAAGTCTATTTACTTCCAATTTGTAATAAGAGTTTGCATCTTTCTCTAAGGAAGTGAGTTCTTTTTTAACCAAATTTCAAAATCCAAAAATTTTTTTTTTTTTTTTAATTTTCAAAACATAATTTGGTTTTTTAAAACACTGATAGAAAATAAATTTAGAGGTAAAAAATAGTTACCAAATAAGCATGGTAAATTTCAAAGTTTGGAGTCTTGATGAAGAAAAGTGAAAATAGAAGAGAAGTGAAAGGTATGTAAGTTTGGGTAGGAAATGATTGAAATATCAACCACGTATGTTTATAAAAACAAAAACTTGAGTGCAGCCGTGACAACATTCAATAACAATGTGCCACATAGTAAATTTTTTTAAAAAAGAGTTTATTTTTTATATTTTATTTTTAATGTATAAGAAAAATGAGAACATAGGATTAATTGTATATAGCTAAGACTACGTGGTTGGGTAGAGCTACTTTTAGGTAAAAACCAAGTTGTTTTATTGGGGGAAGTAATTCTATTTTTACACCATTTCTTTTCTTCATAGTATAGCGTTAAAATCGTGTGTATACTTTTTGTAGAACAAAAAATGTGAATAACGAATATCAAATCATCAAGTTAGTTGTTTGGTTTATAAATTAATTCTATCTTACATCCATTAATAGCCGAACGAACTAGAAGAGGATGACGAATGAGTGAGAGGATAATGATAAAATGGGTGAATAAAAAAATGCTGATTTAAATTATTATCAATATAAAATAAAAAATTGTCAACGAACCCAATTCAATTGGTACAAAATTTATATTAGTTAAAATAAACATAAATCAATTAGTATAATACTTGTTGTACCAATCTCAGAGTTCGAGATTCGTCTTTCATCTCACATATTGTAAAAAAAAAAAAAAAGAAGAAGAAGAAGAAGAAAAAGAATTGTAAGATATATAACTTAATTGGTTGACATATATTTGACGAAGAGGTGACCAAAATGTTCAAATATATCCTATTAGACGAAATGATGATAACTCTTTCTGACAACCATTTCGTTTTTTTTAAAAAAAAATCATGATAACTCTTTTTACCATGATTTCATTTTCCTAACCACATACTTGAACTCTTAGCTAAATTCAAACAAATAAAAAAAATAATTTTTTTAGCATTCAAATTTTGAGTTGGTTTTTGAAAACACTCTTAAAAATAGGTCACAAGACAAAGAAATCAATAGGTTTGAGTAGTTTACTACAATTTTCAAAAATAGAAAACCAAACATCAAATGTTATTCTACAAGCTTTTAATCGATATATTCTCTAATACAACTCTATGTTATAATATAATAGATATATACAAAGGAGTAATGCTTGAATGCATCACAGGATATACATCTCACTTTTATCTCTCACGCAATATTTTAAAAAAAAAAACGAAATAAAAAGAATTTATCAAATGATAAATTATAATGGAATAATTTCTTATGTTGCATAAAATAGGTGCTACCCAATCCACCTAAGCATTTCTATAAACGAAATAGAATTAAACTTGTAATTTGGTGTTTTATTATAATAAATAAACAGATGTTTTTATTTAAAAAATAAAAAGAAAAATAGAAATATAAGGATAAAATTAAAATGGTTTAAATCTCGTTTTGATCTCTAATTATGAATCTTGTTCTATTTTGGTTCTTAAATTTTAAAAAAGGTTTATTTTGGTTCTTACTATTAATTTCTATTAACTTTTAAGGATGAAATTACATATAACATAGATCGAGTAAGGTAAAGATCAACTACCAATGCACAAAGAACTTATGAGATCTCCTCTAGAAATTTACTTTACCATCTACTTCAAAATTGAAACTTCAAATTTTTTTTAGTGTATATTTCACAGCTTAATCATCCAAAATTACAAGTCATCTCAGTTTAAGAGTTAATAGAATTTTAATAATAGGAACTAAAGTAGATATTTTTTTAAAATATTTAGAGACTAGAATGAACATTTTTTAAAGTTTAAAAGTCCTGATAGGATAAGATTCAAAATTTATGGGCCAAAATTAGATTTAAATCAATTTTAAAAAAAAAAAAAAAGATAAAAAGGAAAAATAGAAAAGGATAAAGTATATTTTAATCCTAAACGAAGTACCGTACAGATGACTCAGCCTTGGACGTCCCGTATAAATAGCAGAAGATGCAGAGAACGGAATATAGACGGAGAAAAACAGAGAAATGCAGTGCTCTGATTTTACCTTTTCAGGGAGCGATTCACGCTTCTACATCCCTTCGAACCCTAACATTACCGGTCGCCGACCAATTCCCTGCCACCGATCTCGGGTTTTCTTTCCCAGCACTCCGCCGTGCAATTCGACGCGCTCGCCGCCTCTTTCAATCAGAGCCAAGGCCTCGTTCAACGAAGGAACCGTCTCCTCCGAGGTCGCCGAAGGCTCCTTCTACGATTTGCTCGGTATATCTCAGTCCGGATCCTTGGAGGAAATCAAGCACGCGTACAAGCAACTCGCTCGGAAGTACCATCCGGACGTGTCGCCGCCGGGGCGTGCGGAGGAGTATACGAAGAGGTTCATTCGTGTTCAGGAGGCGTACGAGACATTGTCGGATCCGAGGAGGAGAGCGCTGTATGATAGAGATATGGTTGGAGGTCTTCAAGTCGCATTCTCTGGTCGGAGACGATACGACGCCCATGAGGTATTAGTTCAGTCTACCGATTTTAACTTTGTGTTTTCTCGGTATTTTAGGCGTAATTATGTTTGATTGTTGGCGGATTTTGAAATCTCCTGTGTTTCTTTTGTGTTTACCTTGTTTTTTTGAAGTGATTTCGTGTTTAATTTCTCAGATCTTGTCCAGAGAGATTAGAATGAGTGAAGGATTTGATCTCAATGTTCTTTGATTTTGGATTTTTAGAGCGAGGAAAGGAAACGTCGTTATTCTGGGTCCTGATTCTTTTTATCTTTCCTTATTTGTTCTTCTGACTCTATCTTATACGGATTCAATAGGATTGGTGGAGAGCGATTCTGTTTCTGTTTAAACAAGGACCTACCATTCGTTATTCAGTGATTTGTTCTGTAATTAAGAGACGGGATTGGATTGGTCAATCTGCTGTTTACTGAATATCTTACTCCATATATGAAGTTCCGTTACCATAAACTTTAATTTTCATAACTCTTCTGTTTATACATGCAACTCTTTCATTAATTTCTCTCTCTGTCTTCATTTAGTTCTTGTGTTCTAGTAAATCTGATAAATTCTTCTTCCTCCACTGAGTCAAACAAACATTTGAGAGAATCCCACCTGGGAATTATGTTATCTCATTAGAACACTAGCTAATTTTTGACTTCCCATTTGAATATCATATACTTGATCTTCAAATTTGATATTGGATTCAGGAAGTTCCAGGGAGAAGGGAATGGAGAAATGGTTGGCAAGCTCAGATCTCAGAATTGAAGAGAAGAAGCATGGACAGGGATTCAAGACAAAATATGTCATGGGGAGCTCGAATGCGCCGGCAAATGAATGAACAGGTCTGATGGAATTATATATATCAAGGGAAAATTATGTTTGACTCAACATCAGTACATAGAAAAACGGCCTATTTTGGTAACAATAATTTTGATGTTAGTTCTTCCCCCCTTTCCCTTTTGTAATTTGCTTAAGACGTTACTCTATGTAAAAACTAACAATTACTAGAAAACAAATCTAATTCATAGAGTTAGAAAATAAAAGCCAAAGTTGTGCATATGGTCTCCAACTTTAGTTTTCTGAACCAAGGTAGGGAATAATTAAAGGAAACCGTCAAATATCTGCCATTTTGGTCCTGTAATTTAATTTTTATTCTATTTTGGGCCCTTTTACTTTCATCCAACTTTAGTCTATTGAAAACCTGTTCGTGTTGGAATAGCGTATTTCAGAATGATTTTGATTTATTCAACTCAAATAACCCTTATTAAAAAATCAATCATGAAATATTTGGGTGAGGTTGATTTGGGTTAATCGGGTTATTTATTTAAATTTATGTTCTAAAAAGAAGTAGGATGTTAATATGATAAATTTTGATTTAATTATTTTCATATATTGAATTAATATTTAAACATAATTTTAATTTATATAATGAAATTTTCTTTCCAAGGTGTTAAAAAACTATTTTTAGGAGGTATTGAAAAATAAATTATCCAAAAAATAAAACTTAAATAAATATATGTATATATAATTGTATCATAAATTATATATATACACACACAATAAGTTTTGGTTGGTTCGGTTGATTTTGGTTATTTTATGTGAATCCATGAACCAATCCAACCCATAAAATTTTTATTTATTTGAACCTAACCTAATCTAAATGAGTTGACTTTTTCGGGTCATCGGTTTTTTTTAACACCCCTAATTTTGATAAGATAATCATTTTTGTTAGGTTCAAAATTAATTCGAAACATGACTTTAATAATTTAGAATCAATTTTGATTATATGAAAATTATATTTAATAGTGTAAAATCGAATACTAAAGATATGTTTGGATTAACTTGAGAAAAAAATATTTTTCAAGAATCTCATTTTTATTTAAACACTTTTCATAAAAATTCATTTAAATACTCTTCAAAAGCTATTTTGAGGTTTGTCAAATACTTTTTTTTTTTTTAAAAAAAAAAGACTTGTTTTTAAAATTAATCATTTGAAAATGTATTTCAAACCCAACTTAAATCAATTTTGAGTGAATAAATTTGTGCTTTTGCAATGATTTTTTATATATGATTAAAGTGATTTTAACTATTTCAAAATCGATCTCAAAACATACACTAAGTTTATTACTGGTTTTTCTTAAAAAAAAAAAAAAAAAAAGAAGAAAAAAAAGAAAAAAACACACTATTAGCATTTTCTTACCAAGCGTAAAAATATTCAATAACCTTTTTATTTAATCAGGAAAATCGTTATTATTATTTAATCAATTTCTAAAAGAAAAAAATCGATTCTAAAGTAGAAGTTTAGTTAAGGTCATATTGGTGGGCCTTTTAATACCTAATACATTAAAAATTAAAAATGTTGTTAATAATCACCAAATACAAATTCGAAATATTTTTATCATTCCTCTCTCTAGAATTGACGGCCGCCTACAAATTGGTGGGCTAAGGTTGCCCCACACCACAAGCTTTGGGCAATGCTTCTCTTCTTGTGAATACATATTTGATTCTCTAACTTCCTCTTTCTGATATCCAATGTGACTGCACATGGTGTAACTACCTCAAAAATCTGCAAGGATTTCACAGTATGGCAAAGTTTAAACCATTTTTCTAGTTACTCCAAAAAAATTAGGTTTTGAAAGTATAACTTTGCTCAAAAGACTAGGAAAGTTTGCAAAAATAATAATAATATTTTAAAGATTCAAAATTGGCAAATAATCCAAATTTTGAAAGAAAATGCCAAATGATCCACTCTTCTTCCTTTCTTCTTCACGCTGCTGAGGTTTTCCCCCTTTTTTTTTTTCTTTTTCCTCTTCCTTTCTCCCTCTCTTTTATTCTTCCGCTGTGTCTCTTCTTTTCCTCTGCGCATCTTCTTCTTCTTCGATACGGCGACGTCATACAAGCAACTCCAATACAACCAACTTCGGTGAACAAGAGTAAGAGCGAGAGAGAGGAGTGATTTTGTGAGTGAGAAAAGGAAGAGTAAAATTGGCGAGAGCGAGACCGGAGTGAGCAAGACAAACAAAAGGGAAAGAAGACGACCCATTATTCCATGGATATTCGCAAATGGATCATGAACGAGAGAGAGAGAGCGAGACCAAGAACGAGATGAGAGTGACAGAGATTGAGATGCTTTTTTGCGTACGCATGAGTATATTTTGGTAATTTCACCCGAATTTGACATCAACAAAGAGTCCTTTGGTTTCCTTTAAAAAAAAATGAATCATTTGACATTTTTGACCTAATTTTTAGGTCATCCATATAAATTTTCCAAAAGACTACTCTATAAACGTGAATATTTGAATAACCACAAATAATTTATAAATATTTGACGTTGTTATCAATTTTAGATTATGAAAAAAAATACTAGAGAATTCTTCTTTCAATTCTTCTTTGAATTTTGTAGTTGAAGTGATATATTTAGTGAAGGAACAATCGTTATCTTAAAAATACAACGTGAATAGTTGATCAAATTAATTGTTTTTATTATTTTGTTATATTTTTATAATTTGGTTGTGTTTTAAAGTTGGAGTACACAAACCAATAATGGAGCAGCTGCAATAGTTTGATGGAAATTAAAAGGATTCCCACCTAGTTGGTTCAACAGCTTTTGGCGTCAAAGTCAAAATGAGAAATGACAAATTAATGTAATGTGTTTCCACTTTTTTTAAAAAATATTTTAAGCAATGTTTTTTATTTTTTATTTTAAAAAAAAACTGATATTCATGAAACTCGATAGAATAACCCAACAATCTATCGTCAATCCCCTAATACAGAAAGAGAAAATCTCGGATGAAATTGTCAGAACGGATAGATTATGAATAATTTTATTCTCTCTCTAAGAATTTTATAAAGTTTCAATATGTTTCTCCTTGAAAGAGAAAATGGTTTCAAATAAATTTTGGAGAAATTTCGAGTATGAAAAAAAAATTCGTATTTCTTTTATTTATTGTGTGTTACGTAAATATGTTTTAGAAATAGAGTAGAATCTTCTGACATTAATATGTGATCAATTAGGGACGTTTGGGATAAGGGTACCATCTCTTGCTTAGTAAAAATTATTTCAAAATCTCCAATTAACTTCAGTTAACACTATTTTAAAACTCTCATTTGCTACCGTATTTACTATTTACTACCATTTTTACTATTTTACATTCATCATTTTTTTATTATTTGCTACAGTATTTACTATTTTTCCTTTCTAGATTAAAATAGTTTACACCTCAAACACATACTATAACCCAAACAAAAATAATTACACCTAAAACGCAAACTATCATAACCCAACTATAATAACTAACTCATTGTCTCAAACGCCCCCTAATATTTATAAAGATAAATTTAATATTAAATTTTGCTTCCAATTTTATTAATAAAAAAGTGTTTGGATGGGGCGAATGATGATGTGTAATTGGCGGTCTCAATCTCAACCCATCCTTTTAGATAACTCTCTTTTGTTGTCTTTTTTCTTATGTTACAAAAGTAAAGAAAAAGCCTAACATTCAGGCAAGTGTTGTTGTGGATAAGTATAATGTCTCCTAAGAATTTGAATTTCCATGTCTAGATTTTTTAAGAGAAAAAAATCTAATTAAGATGATTTAACTCAATTGATAAATTCTAATTAACATTTTTATATGTTTTTCAACTTAAAAGAGAGTAAACATGAAAAAAGAATATAGGGACAAAACATCTTTTCATATTTTAAAAAAGTTGAAGATTCAATACCCACTCATAAATATTAATTAAACTAAAAAAAGTTTCAATTTGGTTTTGAACTTTAATAAGCACATTAATTTACACCATTTTTTTTTGTAGTTACCCACCCATAATATTTCTCTTTTCAAACACTGTCATATACCATTGATATTTACTGGGAATCCATTATTCAAAATATTGGGAGAGTGAAGAATGATAAATTGATAGGATTTCGAAGAATAGTTTCGATATGACCACAAAAAATTGATGGAATGTGGGAAGAAAAAAAAGGTTATAAGTTGATGGAGACAATTTAATTATAAAGAAAAAACAAATCAAAATAGAAGAGATTGATTTCTATGATTTAGATAAATATTTTAAAGATAAAGATATGCTAAAGAATATTTCAAAGATAACAATATTCTGAATATGCATATATAAATATAGTTTAAAAAGATATCATTTTTAGGTTACGATGGTTAGTAAATAAATGAAAAAAAAAAAAAAAAAAAAAAAAAAAAAAAAAAAAACTTTCATTCTTTTTCCCTAAAATCATGTTGGTCATTTTAGCAAATACTTCATCTATTTATGGTTTTTTTTTAATGAGTGGTTATCTCAACTAATTACCATCCGAGTTTTCGGCATAGTGGACCCGTAGTACGCTTTTGACATCGATGTTGAAGAAAAACAATAATATAAATATGAAAGCTCACGTTTCATTTAAGATACTCAACATATCACATGTACTTAGCTGGATACTAGCTCATCTTCAGTATTAATTTAAGCATTGAAATATGGTGGACAAAGTACCACACCGACACAATACAAATCCCTTTTTTTATAGGGTGAGTCAGATCTAAGACTTCCAAATCCATGTCAGACAAATAAAAAATATAAACTCATTATTGGCATCAAAATTATTGAGATGTAAATGAAAACATGTTAAAGCATGAAAATGACTATTATTTGTAAGAGAAAAAGTAAAGGACTATGATTCAGAATTGGTTTTCCTTCTTTGGAATGACAAAGAAGAAATGCCAGTTGGCCAATCCAGTTTCAAGATATTTTAGAACTCCAATAAGAAGATATTTTCTTTTCAATAATGCATTGTCTTTGAAACTTCTACACAATCTTTAAAATCTTAAATCATACCAAATATTTGAGTAGGTTATAATTATTTTTCTAGATTTTGAATTTATTTTTTCATTTTTGAACCTTAAAATTTGTTCTAAAATATTAGTGAAAAGTAAATGAAAATTAGCATAACAATTAATATATGAAAATTGAAAGATATGATATACATGAAATCGTTCATGTAAATTGACGTGAAAACTAAAAATTGATTAGGTATATAATTTTGATATAAAATTATTGTAACAATGATCTTAATCTTCTATACAGTTGCTAATATAAGCATTGGTTTAGATATCTCAGACTAAAGAAATTAAAAATTTGAATCCTCAAACCGATCACGATTTTGAATTTAACAACTTTTTGTGTAGTTGTAGGTAATATCATATCTACCTTATAATTCTAGGGAATAATTTTAAAGTACTTAAAGGATGTTTCTTGAAACTAATTCTAGAGTTCAACAATAAAAATGAAAAATTTTAAAGTGGAAGATTAATTAAAACTTATCTTGGATATTTTGTGCAGTTTTACATTTTAAAAATCCTATTATGTTTACATCTTGCTTGTTTGTTAACGGAATCTAATATTTTAAACAAATTATCCTAATAAGATCTAAGACTTTAGTAAGGGAGACACAAATTCGTATAAATATAATTTTAGATGCATCGATATAATATTCAAATCATATAATATTGCCAAAACAAGCATAAATATATGGTAGATCCAGAATTTCATGTTAAGAGATACAACTTTATTACCTTTTGAGAAGAAAAAAAATGTAAAATGATGCTAATAAGCTATGGAGCCCACACAACAAGCCTAACAAAGAATGTAGTTATAAATGAAAATGTGTAAATATAAAAAACACAGTTACCAACAATTATTTTAAAAATTACAACAATCTCAAACGGAGTCTAACTTACATTAGTCCCTTATCATTAAAAACTATCCATTTCTTCTAGTAGTCAAATTCAAATAACAAGTTTTTAGTTTTTGAAAATTAATCCTATAAATACTCATTCCACCTCTAAGTCGAGCGTTGTTCTCTATTTTGTACCAACGTTTTTAAAAACCAAGCCAAATTTTGAAAACTAAAAAAAAAACTTATTTTTGTTTATAAAATTTGGCTAAGAATTCAACGTTTATACTTAAGAAAAATGTAAACTTTAGTAAGAAAATGAGAGAAAATGGTTTTAATTTTCAAAAATAAAAAATAAAAAACGAAATAGTTACCAAACGAAACCTTAATTTTTAGTTTTTAGAAATAGGTCTACATCATATCTTTCACTTCTAAATTTCTTACCTAGTTATATGTTTGGGAAAATTAAAAGGATATTGTCCTTTTAGAAACTATTTAGGAAAATAAGGTTGTTTTCAAACTATTTGTAAATATATATATATATATATATATATATTTTAATAACTCTTCCTTTCTTGGTTGAATTTTGAACCCTCGACCTTGTCTTTTCTTTTTTTTTTTTCTTTTTAATTATTACACATTCCACCTTCTTCTTCTTTCTTCCTTTCTTTTTTTTTTTTAATTTTCCATTTTATAAAAACAATTTCTAAAAACTTTTATTATTTTATTTAAACTCTAAAAGAATAAATTAAAAAATAATATCTCATAAAAATTTAAAAAAAATGTAAATTAAATATCTCATTTATATAAAAATAATTACAAAAATCAATGTGTCCCACAAGGCAGACATCGTCGATTTCGAGCTGGTGTATCGTCGACTTCGAACTTGAGGTTGCTCGGGTTCTTCTTGATGTTGCTCAGGTACCTCTGCAGGCGCTTCATATATAAATATCATTATGCTCTCCACGACCCCAACCATGCCCATGCACGTATGAAGACGAATGACCAGCCTCTGAGTCATAATGTCTGAACTAAATGTTGGCAATCATCAATCATCGGACTAACATATATCAGTTTAACTTTGCGTCTGCATCGTAAGGGCAACTCTTCACATTATGTGCAACCTCATCAAACTCATCCTCTTCCAGCAGGTCCCTTACGTCTAGGGCTGGTGGAGGAAAATAGGTTATAGTACATATAATGAATTTCCTCCATATAGCTTTGGTTGTCACTACATATAGCATGAACCTGGTTCGGATCATTCGCAACCTCACAGAGTCAACTGTTGTTCGATCTCTGTGAATTATAAAAACAATTAGACAATATTTAAATAAATTTAAATTAAAAAAATTAGATAATATTCATTCATTTACCAGATGACCACAGCTACTCCCGGAAGAGTGACGTAGTACCTTGTGATATTATTATACCAATTAATATATTCTGGAGTGACATTTATGTCAAACTGTTCAAGGAAAACCTCCACTGCAATAAACCTTGCACGATAGTGCCATCGCACTACCAAATATGCAAACTTTTTCGAACCAATCTCCAGTCCTTAGGTCAATATCATGCAGTACGGGTTTAGTATTACAAGGCGATGGATATCCTGCTTGAAAACCGAATTGTCTCATCACCCTGTCGGGAAGATGCCATCACAATGTGAAAACATATGAGAGGACTCATCGTCCGCCATATGTTTTGACCATTCGTACAAAAATTAGCAAAGTATGCATAATAATTTTGTACGGCTCTAAATAACCTGAAACACAAAATATTATATTAGAGAATATTAAGACAAATACAATAAAAATGTGTATAAATTAATCAATTAGGTTCAGTGTAATGTACCTGTTCAGGTTTAAGCAGATCAAACATGTATCTATACTAGCTAACTACATGTGTGGTTGTCCTAGTCACACAAAATTTGTCTCTCCACCTAAATTTTAAATTGATAATTTAGAATTTAAATTAACTAGATCAATGATATAAAAAAAATTGAATTAAAACAACATACTGAATTGTAGGCTCGTCCATCTAACTGAGTGTCATTAACATGTTGTAGCTGTGGAGCCATTGTTGAAATTCGCTCACAAGCCCATAGTTGCAAAAAGTATGAGAGGCCCAGCTATTCTCTCGAACCTTAGGTCTTGTTGCTTTGCATAGTTGTCTATACAACCATGTCAGCATGCTCCACCCACGAATACCGCTCCGCATCATGGAGTTGCTAACAGTGGCAGGAACATCAAGTGAACAAAATGACTTGATTTATTTTTCAGATTCACCCCATCATTTGTAGTATATATGCTCGTGCATATCTTATGACGGTTTCCTCGTCTACATCATCTGTGAGCTCACGAAATTGTTGTTTCCAACCATATTAAACTTAACCTCAATCCTTTAATCTTGTCGGCAGGTGGGGTCGCACCAAGGTACAGTTGACAAACTTCTAACCAGTCATCGTACATCACTCCGGTGACCGGCTCACCGTCAACAGGTAACCCCAACAACACTTCTATGTCTTGTAGAGTGATAGTGCACTCTCCAACAGACATATGAAATATATGCGTCTCGGGCCTCCATCTCTCGACCAAGACTGTGATCAGATGCCAGTTCAACTGAATAAATCATAATCTGGCAACCCCACAAAATTCAGATGTGCGTAGTAGCGGTAGTATTCGAGGGTGGAGAGGGATAATGCGCTGGAGAACTGCCTCTCGACGCCTGCAAGATATTTCTCCAGTAATATATTCCCGCCATACAACAAACGATCGATGAATAGACTGGTCGTACAAAACATCAGGATCAACAGGTCCTGGGTTTAAAGTCATGATCTGAAAGAAAAAAATATTTATTTCTCAATTAAAAAAATATTTATTTCTCAATTAGAAGAATAATGTACAAATTAATTAAAAGAATAATGTATAACTTAATTAAAAGAATAATGTACAACTTTATAATAAAAAAAAATTGAATATACAATAAAACTATCTACACTTAATTAAATAAACATGATAAAAGAAGTATTTATTTCTCAATTAAAAGAATAATGTAAAACTTTATTGATTACAATAAAAAGTTGAATATACAATAAATTATTATAAAAAAATTAAATATACAATAAATTATAATAAAAAAATTGAATATACAATAAATTATAATAATAAAAAATTGAATATAAAATAAATTATAATAATAAAAAATTGAATATACAATAAATTATAATAAAAAAATTGAATATACAATGAAATGAATATATAATAAAAAAAAATATTTATTTTTCAATCCCTAACTATCTGGAGCCCGTCTTAGTAACAAAGGACACTTCCTTCGATTATATCCTAATTGATTACAAAATCCACATCGTTGTCGAGTGGCTGATTCTGTCCAATCCATCTCGTTGTGATAACGTGAACTTTTCGATCTACTAGGTTTTCTCAACAACGATGGATCAGGATGTAAGACAGGCATATTAGGGTGCATGATCTAGTAATCTTCATGCGGTACAGGTTGAAATTGATGAGAGTAACATTCAGCATACGTTGACAATTTATAGTAGTCCTCAATAAAATCTTTGTAGTTCATGTTAAAATGTGAGCAAACGACCATAAAATGCGAGCATGGAATGTCGAATGCTTGCCACTTGTTACATGAACAGTACTGTTCGGACCTGTTTAGCCTCAATATTTGAACGTTTTCTCCTTTGGCATTGAGACTATGACGTCCGGTCTTCACATGAAACACACTTTCATAACGATCGTATGATTGTACTTCATGTTTACTGGATCGTGCAGCCCATTTATTTATTTCTCGTGTGTACTTGGATTTTTACTCCACTTAGTATTATAAAATATGTTTGAAATAAATTATTAATAAAATATATATATATAAAATAATATTATCGAGTATATTTTTACTCCATTTGACCGTGTGTTGTAGCATTTCCTTATCTTGACAAATCATCCTTTTATACAATTGAGTATTATCAACATCCACAGGGGCTACAATTGGGTCATGTTCCCGAATGCTATCTAGTACATTCATATCCAAATCATTGAATGTATCTGAAAGCATCTCATGTTCACGACCATCGAAATTCAACTCTTCAAATTCGTCATCCGTTTTTGTTCTGAAATCTCTGTACAGGTTGTTAGCTGTCATATCTTCATTATCACATGGCGATGCAACTGACTCCGGATCGGGATCGATACATTGAGTTGGATCTTCAAACTGGTTAAATGATGTATCAGGATCCACCCCTATCCTATTTACATTTACATACAAATGCACTAGATTTGACAGTGGCATTGTCATTGAGAACATCAAGTTCATAGCTTGTGCATACGAAATAGGGAATGACATAAACCTTATTGATCCTGATGGTTCTAGATTAGGATGTCTATATATTATTTCTATCTGATTTGCTCCCATATCTACACTGAGTAACATCCCAACCATTTCAATGAATTCTTCAAATACAATTCCACTGCTCACATTTATGGTAAAACTCACACTAAATGGTTAGTCATACTCAACTCCATCAATACCATCAATCATATTACCATTTGACTTTTTATAACTATTTTTAAAAATAACAACAAATTAAACTTTTCAAATTAAAATGAGGTAAACTTTTTTAAACTATTTTTTCAAATTTAATAAAAAAATAAAAATTAAATTAAATTTTTTCAAACTATTTCAAACTATATTTTCAAAGTTAATACGAAAATATCAACTTATCACAATAAACATAACAACAATAATTTTCATATGAAAATAAATTAATATTTTCAAACTATATTAAAACTTTTGAACTATACTAAAACTTATTTAAACTATCGACAATAATTTTGTAAATTAAATTATATAATATCAACTTCTTGGAATATAACAATAAACTAAACATTTTAACACTATAAACATCAAAGTTAATACTAAATAAATCAAATATCATAAGAATAAACTAAACTTTCAAATATCATAAGTTCAACTCACAGATTCGACAGTAGTTTTCTTTTTCACGTTCACCATTTTTTCCTGTTATTGTGTATCTGACAACAACTACAAAAAATTTTAAAAAAAATAATAGAATCTATATAAAAAAAAAAATAATAAGAACAAAAATAAAATGTATAATTATTCTTAAAAAATAAAAATTTAGTAGAGTAACGAACCAGTATAGTTGTTGTGAGAATAATTTGTATTAAACGAAATACAGAAGAGAAATGGAAATGGAAAATGGGAGGAGAGGAGATGATTTCGAAGGCAGTAAGGGCAGTTGAGCTATGAAGGGGCAGTGAAGCAAATCAAGGGGAGAGGAGTTAGCAAAATCAAGAGAATGAGCTATCAAAGGAGTGAGTAAGCAAAAATGAAGAGGGAGAAAAAAATTAATCGAAGGAGTGAGTGAGCAAAAATGAAGAGGATGGGGGGTTTAAAAGGATGTAGTCGAGTGTTGAACACTCGACCCACGGGTTTAGGGTAGTTGAAAAAGGCACTAAGGCTATGGCAAGGGGCATGCAAGGAATCACAGAGCAAGGGATCGAATACAGTGGTGGGCAGAGGGAGCATGCATGCAGTCGGTCAATGCATGCAGGGAATCGCGTAGGGGAATCGGAGCAGGGGCAGCATGGTGATAGGACCTCACACTGCATGTCCTGAGTGAATTTAACCTCATGAGCGAGATCCTCCTCATGAACGAGATCCTCATGAGCAAGATCAAGCATTTCTTTAACAAACTATCTTCCTAGCGATGCTCACCTTACCAGTGAGATTCACTCCACATTTCTAGCGAGATTCCCTTCTAGAGCAACATACTCATCACAAAATTAGCAAGATTTCCTTCTAGAGCGAGATCCTCATCACAAAATTAGTGAGATTTCACTTGTCGAGAGTTGAAGTTTCAACTTATGTATGTCGAAACTTCAACTTTCGACAATCCTTTATATATATTGTTTCCAAGTTTTTCTTTGTTTGTCGAGTTCTCAACGTTCAATTAATGTTCGATTTATGTATGTCGAAACTTCAACATTCGACAACCCTAATATACATATTGTTTCCAAGTTTTCCTTTATTTGTCGGGTTCTCAACGTTCGACATCTACATTAATCGAATCCTCAACCCTCGACTTCTAGCCTCGATCTCCCTAAACAACAATATTTCTCTAATAAGTTCAAAACAACCTTATTTCCCTAATAAATTTTGAAAACGACTATATTAATATAAATGGTCCTATATATTTTCTATCAATGTTTTTAAAAAAATCAAGATAAGCTTTGAAAACTTTTATATATATAGATATATATATATATATATCGTTTTTAAAAAATTTGTATTTAGATTTTGAAATTTGACTGAAAATTCAACAAACTTAAAAAATGAAAATTATGATAAAAGAATTTAGAGAAGTAGACTTAATTTTGAAAAGAAAACCAAATATTTACCAATCCAGACCTTAATTTTCTTAATTC
Organism: Benincasa hispida; assembly: GCF_009727055.1. Classification (NCBI taxonomy): domain Eukaryota; kingdom Viridiplantae; phylum Streptophyta; class Magnoliopsida; order Cucurbitales; family Cucurbitaceae; genus Benincasa; species Benincasa hispida. The sequence goes on along the minus strand of NC_052349.1, from coordinate 3,807,521 downwards.
CAATGCTGCATCTGTTTTCAAACTTATGTCATTTAAAAACTTCTATCATTAACAATTCTTGTGCCATTTTTTTCTTCAGTTTCAAAAAAAAAAAATATATATCTTGTTTACTTTTGAAAAAAACAATTGTTTAGTTTTCCTAGCCCCCCCTTTTTTTTTTTCATCCTATCTAAGTTTTTTCCCATCTCTAAATGTTATAATTATGAGTAGGGGTGTTCAAATAACAACCCGAACAATCCGGACTACCCAACCCAAAATGTAAGGATTGGGTTGGGTTAGTTTTGTTCGGTTAGGTGGGATTGAATTTTTCTATTTTTATTGGGTTGGGTTGGATTGGATTGTGGGTTGGCCCAATCCAACCTGAATTATATATATATATATATATTCCTCTTTGTTCAAAGTTTGATTTCGTTGTATTTATTAATTTATTAATTTTTAATATTTTTTTTTAAAATTGTTATGATATTTGTCTTTGTTTAAAGTTTATAATAAATATCATAGATATTTGGTATTTGAAATCTTAATTTTATGAGATATTAATTACTAATCATGTGTTCTATATAAATTTACATATTTTTCATTAAAAAAAAAAATATAACCCGACAACCAAACCCAACCCAACCTGAATTTTAAGGGTTGGGTTGGGTTAGGTTGAAAACTTTATTTGGGTCATTTGAGTAGCCGATCAAACTAACCTGAAATTTCGGATTGGTCCAAAAAATACCCTCAACCAACCCAACCCAACCCAACCCATGTACACTCCTAATTATGAGATATGAAAATAATAAGTTCTATGAGATTATTAAGTATAAGCATATCCATATTCTAATAGATCACATAAATGAATATATGTCAATAGTCAAGAAGTAGCATATTCAAATTCTCATCTAAATATTTGTTATGCTAAACAATAAAGCCGTTGTGACTAATATCAAGCCAAGTAAGTTGTGAACTAAGTTAATATATATTTAACTTTCCAACTTTATGTATGTGTGAGTCTGTCTAGGAGTTTGGTCCACCGACTTTATAACTCGGTGTTAAATAAGTCTAACTTCATTAAATCTATTGTGGAAATTTGCATGTTGGTCAAAGCACTTCATCTTCTCATCTTCTCTCTTTTATACATCTATCAAGGATCTTCATTTTACAGTATTGTACCTCAAACATAGATTTTCTAATTCAAACATATTAACTTCAGACTTTAGAACTTAACACAACTCTCCAAACATTCCATAAGAAATAAGTAAATATGACTAAATTCTACATTTCTATACAAGGTGACTCACATCTAAAACTTCTATATTAACTTTAGACAGATATGTAATATAAACTCATTATTGAGAGCAACTTATTGAAATGTGAATGGAAAACATGTTAGTACTTAATATGATAGTATTTGTAAAGATTTTGACTAAAATATAGAAAATATTGACTGTATGAGAGAAAAAGTAAAAGTCAAAATATCATTTTGATCTCGTACTTTGAAGTTTGCTCAATTTTAGTCTCTATAATTTCATTGTTCAATTTTAGTATTGTACTTTCAATAAGTCCTAAGTTTAGTTCCTCAAAATTAATTTTTACCAAGATTGTTTAAATAATAATAATAGTTTTCCTGAAAAAAAAATATATATGAATATATTTTTAAAATTTATAATAAAAAATATTATAGATAATAAAAAAAAGCTAAAAGATTAACAATAAACTATCGTTGGATATTAAATTTAAGAATTATCAAAAGTAAAGAAATTAAAATTAGATAATTAAACTTATAATAAAGAAAACCGAACCAATCCTGAAATATATGGATAAAATGATATTTTAACTAAAACTTATTTAATTTCACCAACAATGTGGTCATGTTTTAAATTATTTTTTTAAAAAAAGGTTCCTTTTTCTGACTATTATCAATGATGAACAGAGAGATGCCAGTTGGCCAATCTAGTAACAAGATATTTTAAAACGCATCCAATAAAGAATATATTTTCTTTTCAATAATGCATGGCTTTCTAAATTATACTATTACCCTAATTAGCATCATTTTCGATCTCATGTTTTTTGTATTAAAAAAACTTCTACTTTTCTTTTCTTAACTAATAAGGTCAGCTTTGATTTAAAGTTTAAACACGGTATTTAATTTATTTCAAATTTTATATATGTAATAAATAAATTGTCTTTTATTGTCATAAACTTTAGAAAGTAGTAAAATCAATTATTAAAATAACTTTAGAACATAATTAATCTTATATGTTTATATTTTCCTTTCGCTTGCTTTATGTTTCTAACTTTCTTCTCTATAAAATTCGCTTCTTTTTTTTTTTTATTATTTGAATTTTCTTTGTTTACTCTCTTATCATTTTTCTTTAATTTTGTTCGTCTTAAAATTTTTCTTTCATTTTTTATATAGACGTCTTCATTAGTTTTTTTAGATTTCAAATTTCTATATAACTTTTACAATTCTTATAAATTGAATAATGTATATATTAAAATAAATCATACATCAAATGAATGTACTAATTCGATGTATACGTAACTAACTCAATTAGAATAAGCACGTCTCATCAACATCAATTGTACTTGTTGAACTTGAAAGACTTATATTTGAACGGTCATATCTTATCAACAAAGGACATATAGCTTAAAAGACACTTAGGAGTTGTTTAGGGTGTTGAGTTGAGATATGATGTCAGGTGTTCTAGAGTTTATATGTTTGTGTCTGGGGTGCGGAGTTATTTGGTCTGAATACATATATATATGTTGTGTTTGGAGTGCAAAGTTGAATTCATATGTCTAAGGTATCTGATGCAGTTTTTTGAACTCTAAATAATCTAATTTTATGATAACTATTTTTGTTTTGAAACGATTTTATTCAATAATTCTAACCGTATTTGTGTTGAATAAAATATGGATTGCAATTTTTCCTTTTAATTTTTAAAACTTTTCTTTTTTTCTTTTTTTCTTTCTTTCTTTTTTCTGGGTAATGAACAACGATCAACTCACTATATTTCTTGCAAGAATATAGTTAAATAAAATGGAAAACCAAAAAGAAATCAAAACTTTTCATTCCTAATTTTCCTCCATGAATTTTACCATCATCTTCTTTTTCTTTTTCTTCTCGTTGTTGCTCTATATTTTTACTCTGCCATGAATTTTTTAATCGAATCTCCTCCATCATCTTAACAACCAATAAAATGTCACCACATTTCTTCAACATTTCCGCATTCAATTCAAATGTCCATTTTTTACTATTTCATACCAGAAAAGTTCCAAGAAAAAAAAATCTATTTTATGTTTTTTTTGTTGTGTTACATACTATTCAACTATATATATACTTTTCCAAATATTATTAACACTCATTTGATATGTGAAATCAATCAAATAAAAATATCTTTTACAAAATTCTACATATAAATATTGCATTTAATGTAGACAAAATACTATTATTTATATAATGAACAATCCTACATCATACTTTAACAACTTAACTCCACCAACATTTAAAGTTAGTGGGCAAAACATTGAGTTATCATATTATACCAACTTAACTCAACTCATGTCGGAGCCAAACACCTCCTTACATTCAGATAGTCCTATTTCATCCGTCAAGGAAAAATTAGACATGGAATAATAGTATAAGATCAAAAAAGGAAAGAAAAGATTTTCCTCTGAAGACCCTTATATAGTATAAAAATGTTAGATTAAACAACATTTATAGAGTAGGTTATGGTTATGTTTCTAGACTGTGATCGGTTTAAAAAAGAACTTTGAAATTAGTTCCAAAATATCATGGAAGAGGGGTTTTTTTTTTTTTTTTCTCTTGTAAAAATAAAATAAAAATGGACATAATGACTAATACGTAAAACAGGGGTTGTGGTTTCGATATTCTTTGGGTCAGCGTTTGATAAATCATGAGTTGAGGTGTTGGCGGCTAAAGTGCTGGCTCTACTAAAGGGTCTCTAAATGGCGGATGGGTTGAGTTGTTCCAATTTTTTTGGTTCGATCTTATTTCCAAATTTTAGTTAATGTAATTCAGGTCAACAAGTTAGTTGAGTCTTCAGGTTCTTTTAGAGAAAATTAGATGGTGATAACCTAAGACCCATGTAGGTGGGTTTCATTATATTCATCCGTACGAGTATTAAAAAATCTCGATGATCCGAAAAAACCAATCAACCCAATTCAATTCGTGCGATTTGAGTTAGATTATAACTCTTTTGGATTGGGTTGGGTACAAATAAATGAAAATTTTATGGGTTGGGTTGATTCATGGGTTCATCTAATATAACCTGAATCAACCCGAATTTATTATTAATTTTATTTTATTTATTTTTTTTTTTACTTATAACACAATTATTTATACATATATTGATTTTAATTTTATTTAATTTCAATACTTTTTTAATAATTTATTCTTCAACAATTCTTAAAAATAGTTTCTTTGCACTTTCAAAAAAATCACTATATAAACTTAATTTGAGTTGTTAATCTGAATTCATTATATAAAAATAATTAAATTAGATTTTTGTTTTGCTTTTTTTTTATAACGAAATTTTAAATAAATGAGGACCCGATTAATCCGAACCAACCCAACCCAAATATTTCATGGTTGGGTTGGATTAGGTTCATTTTTTAATAAAAGTGATGTGGATTGAAGAAATTTACAATACAAACAATTGGATTGGATCTAATGTTGCAAAAATGCAGGGCATGTCTAATGTTGGGGGTGGTATGGGTAGAAGTCCCACCCATTTGGCCAAGGTCGGTTTTGGGTTCGGATGCGTTGTTTTGTGACCCTATGAGTGTTCTTTCTCCATAATGCAATGGTTCTCACGTCTCAAAAAAAAAAAAATGAAAGACATATGTAAAATCATTTATAATATCGTTCATTTAAATTGGCGTGGAAATTAAAAATTGCTTATTTACGATTTTAACGATAAATTTTGATACGAAATAAAAGGTAACGGCGATCTTAATCGTCCAGATATAAATATTGGTTTAGGCATATAACTCGTCCCAAGAGATTAGAAGTTTGAATCCCTAAATCTAACACGTTATACCTTGACATGTTGAATTTCAAAATCTTCTATGTAATTGTAAATGATGATACACCTACCCTCTAATTTATACACATCACCCTACCATGTTAGGTTTCATCCTTTAATTAAGGGTACTATATTATAAATATTGTAATATGTGTAACATAGATGTCCATGATTAATGACCTAAAAGAGCACGTGTTATTCTTCCATCATCCCATGTGTCATTCTACATATTGTCCATGTGTCTTATGAATACATATCATTAATATCCAAATTATTTCACCTTCTACTTTACCAATTTGTTTATAAGTAGTGGTATATGGTGAGTCTTAGGAAAAAAATGTGGTGAGATACCTAGAGAGAGTTTTTTTAATTTCCATAGAATTTTCACAAATCCCTATTTTCATTTTAATATTATAATTTTTTGGTATTCATATTGTCGTGATGCGTTGTTTTGCTCCTCAATGTTATGATAAAATAGTGTTTTTTCATGAAATTTTTTAAAGTTTAAGGATGTATTTTAAAAAAAAAAAAAATGAGAATTTTCAAAGTTAAAGTATATAATTTTTAATTTTAAAAATTATGTTTTCTTTATATATAAGAAAGAGATATTTTATACCCCATTGGTAACTATTTTGTTTTTCAAAATTAAGTCTATAGACACTATTTTCACCTTCAAATTTCTTCTTTTATTATCTAGTTTTCACCAATTGTCTAAAAAACCAAGCCAAATTTTGAGAATTAAAAAACTTGTTCTTGTTTTTTTTTAATTTGGTTAAGAATTCAATCATTGTACTTAAGAAATATGCAAATCATTGTAAGAAATGTGAATAAAATAGACTTAATTTTCAAAAACAAAAACCAAAAACCAAATAATTATCAAATAGGGCTTGCTCGTTTGTTTGTTCAAATACGGATTCTAATATTTTAGACAAATTTCATATGATTCTTATTCTTTATTTGTGTATATAGGAGGCATTAATAAATAAGTAAATATGACTAAATTCTGTACTTCTATATATCTTATAAATCTATCGAGAGTTTTGTTCTACAAATCTACCTTCCCTTTAAAAATGAAAGGGAAAATTACACAATAAGCTTATGCATCTTGCCTACCGAGCAACCTCATAAGCTTGCAGTTTACTTGGCTACATAAATGAATTAGGGATGTTCAGTGTTAACTGGTGAAAAGATCATCCAAATCTCCGCCAGCCAAACCAGTAGCGAGTTTATGTGTCGATATCAATCACGGAGCAAATATCAATTATGTTAGACCTCTACAACTGAGTGAAAATGAAGGAATGATGCAGAAGAATTGTAAGACCATACCAGGATTTGTCAACTTCCGACACAGCTAAGATGACGTTCATTGCTTTCAATATGGAACAACATATGGTAGAGCACAGATATCGATCGAGTCAATCTGCATTGCCTCGGCCCATACATATGGCGTCGTCATCTCCATCTCGAATTCGTGTGCCTTCAGCATCTTCAATTTAGAAGCATTGCTGCTATACAGCCATTCCTGGTCACAAAAATCTGACCATTCCTCCATTTTGGGAACTAAATACACCTGGCTTAAATACTCTAAATCTGGATGTGGTGGCTCTGACTGTACCTGTGACAATTTGGATCAACTTGTTAGAATGAAAGAGCAAGGATAATTTCAGTAAAGTTGTTCAATTCGTGTTCTTTACCAATTTAAGACCATAGATATTGGCTGTTACCTGCCAATTTGAAGCAGCTGGTAGAGAAGATTGGCAAGATTGTAACATCTTGTGGTTTACTCTAGGCAGATCAGAGGAAGTGAACTTTGCAAAGTTACTGGACATATGGTCCTTGGCTGTTGAAAATGTATGCAAAAAATTTAGCAGTGATGTACTAATACAGTGCCAGCCTTGACAAAAACTACAACTTTTCATGCCAATAACCATTCCTAGTAATGTACAATAACAACACTTCAATAATGTTTTTATGAGAAATTATGATCTCAAATCTCATGCAATTGAAATAAGAGCAACTGCCCTTCCTATCCGGCACAGGTTCAAGAGGAAAGGTCCAATGGATCTAATTTTAACACAACAAAAAGGCAAATTCTCAGAATCAATATTCAACTCACCAAAGATTCCATTGGTCTCAAAGTCTTTCCTCTTCATGAGGCTTCCCACACTAGCAACAGATCTGTGGCTGTCCCTGAGATGTTGTGATGTTATTATTGAATCAGGACTGGTTACATCGCCTTCGTATCTTTCTTTTGATTTTTCCATGTTTCCAATCTTCTCCTTTTTCTTCTTTTTATCTCTTTCTTTATGCTTACCTTTCCCTTCCTTGTCTTTGTCCTTCTGTTTCTCCTTGCTTTTCTCATCCCTCCCATTTCCTTTCCACATCTTCTCTTCAGTTCTAGCACCAGCATTCTTCTCCACTGAATCCACCCCATCTTTAGCCATAGGTTGAATAGTCCCCCTCCTACTAAACTTTGACCCTTCCCACAGTCCTCGATCGCCATATTTTTCTTCATGATTTTCCTTATGATCATTCTTCATCTTCCCTTCATCGAAATTATGAGTGACCTTAGCCATTGTTCTATCCATCCAATCATCCGTCTCTGGAAGACAAGCAGACAACTTCTCCCCCAAAAGGTTCCTAAGTCCACTATCACCATCCTTAATCCTCTTAGGCAACTCGGGATCAATTTCGGAAGCACTAAATCTCTCAGGCAGATGGCCACCATAACTAGACTTTTCTTCACTATAACCAGCTGAATGTCCAGGATATCTCTTCTCGGTTAGCCTGCAGTTATCCTTGTTTTTGAGATCTTTCTGAATGAGGAACTGTCTATTGTGACATTGGATTTTATCTGATAGTTTTGACTCATCCAAGGTTCTAGCTTTATCTTTAACTCTGTCTTTCTCCCTGTCCCTTTTATCTCTTTTCCTGCTCTTTCTCTTTTCTTTGTGATCCCTCTTCTCCTTTTTCCTCTTCTTTTTATGGTCATCCTTTTAGTCAAGAGAATAAATCAATGAGCATAAGATAAAACTACATAGAAAAATGAAAACCTTTAGTGTCTTATTTTCATGAATTGGTGATAAATGGTGACAGACAAAAGTAGGAAATGAAAACTTTTTAATAATATCCCACAGACTAGCAAGAAGGTGATTTTGAAAACTTGAATAGAAAAGGCGCAACATCGATTCTATGCACATATCCCATACCAAATACAATAAAATTAAAAATAATAATAATAGCAAACCAATGCAAACCCAGCAACCATCCAATTACCACAGCAAAATATGCAAGAACAGTCACTTTCAGTCTTATGATGCATGATTACCACATGCCAGAAAAGAGCAGGTCATATAGCTCTTGTGAGATTCAATTCAAACAATTTATTACATAAATCAGAACAAATGCTTCAAGTCAATTAGCAAGCATGTAGAACCAAATTCTTCTCTTTCTTTACTATGCCTATGATGAAACTACACAATTCATATAGTTTGCATGATCTGAAGTAAAGTTTGCTCAACCTTTTTCAATAGGTCTAGATCCTCTATCCTAGCTTTGTTTTCATATCCAGGAGGTGGAAATGGAAAGCAACGTGACATTGTACCGTCCAAGAACAAAATCCGCCTTTGAATTCTCGAATTACTTCACTTTTTCTTGTTGGGAATGAAGCAAGTTTGTTCCCTCCTCTGCCCCATGCAGTAATTGTTTTCAACATCTATAATTCTTCTAGAGTTTTAATAGTTTCTGAGCTCCTACCAGAAATTCTCCCATTCAGCAAAAGATATTTTCTCAACTTCCTTTTAGAAACTTATACAATAGCCTTTGCACAGAAGGAATTTGAACAAACAATGCCAAACTAACTACAACACTCAGTCAAACTAATGAAACTTAAGCTTCTTGGCATGAAAATTTGCAAAAAAAGGAAAAATTATGTCAACCCAAATGGTTTCTTCAGTATGAAATGACGACCACTATAACCCAGTCTTCTATGAAGTGCTCTAAGCCAGTCAAGAACCATAAAATCCTCCTTGAATCCAGGGTCCATTGAAAAAATCATCCCCTTCTGAAGATCAAACACAAATAACACAAGAAACTTTATGTTCCACGGATCTATTTTCTCAAATTATGAATCACTGCCAACTCGTTTGAGTATCCATTGTCATCAGTGTCCACCGTCGTTTCCAAGTCAAGAATTGAAGTGGAACTTTAAAGCTCAGCAATGCCAAATCCTCGAAGCCACTTCCTAGTAAACCTGGATCTCACTGAGTCAATCCCCACACTGAAGCAAACACTCAAACGATTCAAAATCCCAAAGAAGTAAAAAAGGGGGAAAAATAGAATGAAATGCTTCTTCAATGAGTGTAGCTGCAATTAGATAGAATCGGGTCGATAAACCCAATAGCAATGGAGTTTTTGATCGAATTCCCGCAAAACTACACAGAGAACTGAAAAGGGCAGATGGAGAATGCGACGATGATCATGGATTGAAATCCCTTGTCCCAACAAAATGAGCATTGCAAGACAAAATAGAACATTCAACAACTTCACTCCCGATTTATGAACAAGGTAGAAGAAAAATTGCGCGATATTAACGTCGACAATCACTTCAATCTTCGCTCAAGTCCAAAACTCTTTAAGAGGGTTGTAAAAGTTTCCTCTGTTTTAGCGATGGAGACTAACTGGGAGATGTTTAGCTCAAGAATTGCAGTCGTGAAAGCGAGAAATGGAGGAGATGTGATCATGGAAACAGTAACAGAGAGTGAAGAAGAAGATGAAGAATAAATTGCGCTGGGAGGGACGAATCGCGAGAGAAAATTGTGATGAGTGAAAAATTCTGACCGAAGAAAAACGAAGAAATGGGAGTCTATTGCCTGATGACGCCCCCATTGGTGCTCTTTTAAGCTCTTAACTCTCCATCTCTGCCCTCCACTTGTCAAAATCCTAACCCTACAAATTACATATCATATATATATTTCTTTTTGACATCGGATATACTATTTTATATGTACTCTTTAAAAGTTAAAGCGTAAGTTAGTGATCGAGTTTATATATAGATGATATTTAGCATCAACGGTTGACAAGTATGATCAATAAAGCATGTGATTTCATCCCCTCTTAATTTTCGTCTCTTCATTTATTAGTAATAGTCTGGTAGAGTGCTTTAACGTTGTAGTATGTAGAATTTATATTATTTGTTATGGTATGTAAAGTATTTCATTCATCATTTATTACAATTAAAACATTTAATCAAATCATAGTATTGATGTTTTTTCTTATAACTTTCACTATTTTGATTGTTCGATGTGTGTTAGGGTTGAATGAAGTTCTAGTTAAGCTAAGTTCACTTCAAGTTGGATTAAAGGTAATATTTTGATAATTGATTTTTATACATGATAATTTTATAATTATTGAATCGAGAAATTCAATTGTTTTTGTATATAAAATTTCCTTTCGAGAATAAAAAAAAAAAAAAAAAAAAAAAGTTTTTTTTTCCACACCAAAAGGCAGAGGTGTGTAAAGGATTTAAAAGTAAACTAAGATTCTAATCAATGAGTTATTTATAGATTAAATATCTTGATGGTGGTGGAAATTTAAAAGAAATAAATGGGGGATAAAACAAAAAATAACAATAAATTAATATGAATCTAACCGTTGTACTCCAAACTTTTTTTTTTAATCAAAATGGACAGTTCAACTAGCATATATATTTGTAACGACCCGAGTTCAGGAGAGATACATGAATGAACCGATATCACATCTGAATGAGAGAGATTTTGAGAACATGAAAGTATTGTTAAAAAAGACTTAAAAGAATTAAAAGTTACTATCTAGATCAATAAGACCCACCTTCCTTTTCGGTGGCTTAATCATAAGAACTCCAACGTTAGCTTGGAGCAATCCTATGTTGGGCCATCAGAGGTTGAATCTGAATTCTGAATCTTGGACTTGGGGTGCTACATATTAAATTATACTTAAACATGTGTGTGTGTTTTTTTTTTTAATCTTTCATATTTTCAAACTAAACTACAAGAGTTGTCTAATCAATAAGAAATGCATACTTACCCTACATATAAGAAATCAATAGATATTTATTTAAAAACAAATAAATTGTCGGGTTCTTTTTAAATATAAAAAATATTTAAAAATATTTATACTTTATAATAAAAGGTTCCAAAAGAAGCACTTTTTGAAACTTTTTGCTATAAAGTATAAATACTTTTGGGATTTTTTTTATACTTTTGGGATTTTTCTAAATAGTTTTACTAAAAATTGGTAGAAATCTATCACTAATAGATCATAATAGAAATCTATCATGATCTATCACTATTTTTTTATTATTATTTCTCTAAATAGTTTGATATTTTTTATATATGTGAAAACTTTCGTCATTGAATTCACGGAATATAATGTAAAAATTAAATATGGATAATTTTAAAATAAAGTAAAAGGTTAATGTTGGTGATTAGAGATCTCAGGCTGGCTGACTGGTAAGCATTTTCCCTAACTTTTTCTTTTTTTTTTTTTTTTTTTGGTTGCTTTGGAGATTGGATAACATTCCAAAAAGAAAAAGGAAAATAGAGAAAAAGAAATGGAATTGAAAGTGAAATGGAGAGGTCGCGTGAATGGCACGCGTGAGTGATGCGCGTGAGAAGAGAAAATTTAGGATTACTGCAAAACCACTTGCGTGAGGGAGAAAAGAGCACATGGATTTTGTCTTCGCAGCTTTTACATGTGGCACCCCCCTCCCCCATCACTACAAACAACCTCTATCTGTCTTACACGTGTCGTATTCTCCTTCTTTCATATTTTTTTAATTAAAAATTGGATCGTGGGTGCTTAATAATGTCTTGTCAATTGAGTTTCTATTTTCTCGTGGATGGGAAATCAAATCTCTCTCTAAGAAGAAAGATTATGTAAATTATTCTCCAACTACGCCTACTCTATTTTATATTGAGTGAACATTTTTTTCAATTTCACTTCTAATTTTCTATAATTTCTTTTAAAATAATGACAAAAATAGAGTTGGAGGAAGTATTTTCAAAAGTAAGTGTTTTGAGAAAGTATTGACAAAATTAGGGTAATGGAATTGTGTATCCGGTACACAATTTCCATGTGGCATACTCGTGTACCCGGTACATGAGTACCATTTAATCCAGTCAGCTGACCACGTTAGCTGACTGGTTGACCGGTCAAGCGAACTCGTGTACCCGGTACACGATTCGCTTATATATATATATATTTTTTAAAGTTAATTGCTAAACTTAACTTAATTCCTTCATTATTGCTTATAATTGTTTTTTTAATTGTTAAACTTAATTATTAAACTTAATTCTTTCATTATTAAACTTAATTATATATTTAATCTACAATGAAAACATCTTGCACTCTTATTTAAAAAAAAAATACCATGATATTAAAGAATATTTACAATTAGTTCTTTTGAGATTTCCAATGTGAAAATGATACAATGTGGGATTTAAAAACGACCCCCTGGCCCTTACTCCTCATGGGGGTTGTCTTCGTATTCCTCTAAATTAGGTTCACCCCGTTGTTGTTGTCGTCTACGACGAATACGTCTTCGATCGGTGTCAGCAACATTGAGTCGTCTTGTTTGTTGAATAATACTTTCTACGTTGACCAATGTTTGCTGACACGTTGAACTCAATTCTGACAAGTTGTTCTGCACTGAATATTGTTGAACATCGCCGATAAAATTATTCTGTCGAATAAAAAAAATATATTAAACAATATTCATATTATATATATAGAAAATGTGTAATTTTAAATCTCTTACCATGCAGTAATAGTAAACGCCGTTAGGTGAGATAAATCGCCTCGTGATCGAATTATACCAGGAAAAGTAGTCGTCTGATACAGCTGGCCCATCTGTTAATTCTCCTTGTGCACAACGATCACATCGTCCATGCCGGTAGGATAAATACTCCACATGGATTCGACGTCAGTCTTGGTCGTGCTTACCTCTTAAATTGATCTGGTGTAGTTCTAGGAGTGTATAGGACAACGAAGGTATCATTTGTCGCATACCGAACTGTTTAGCACACGATCTGGATAATGTCACTCTACTATATGGAAGCATATAAGAGGGCTAACAGTCAACCAGATGTCTTCACCATCACGACAATAATTAGGTAAGGATGACCAAATCTGTGTGTATGGCGTCCAAATAACCTGACAAAAAATAAATACATAAATAATAAGTATACATATTAAAAAAAAATTAAATATTCATTTATATACATATTTACTACCTGATTGGGCGTCAGCAAGTCGGATATTTTTCTGTACACGAGCAACATATTTGCTGACTGTTCAGACGCAGCTAATACACCACTCCATTTAAAATTATATGCATTGGAAGCCCAACAAAGTTCTCTGTACAACCATGCAAGACATGCACCACCCCATGAGTACGTACCAGCATGCTCGAAATCAGACAATAATAGGAGGAACATGAGATGTACAGGATTAGAAGGACCAGACTCCATTACCTAAAAAGTTCAAATTATATTACATAATAGAATCGATAACATAAAAGATACATAAAAAGTACATAAGAAAATACAATTACATAAAATAAGTTTATTAAATAAATTCATTACATAAATTCATTATAAATACATAAAGAATACAAATACATGAAATATACAATATACTATACACTATAAATCATACACAAAATTATACAACATAAACTATATAATACACTATACATAAACTATACATACATAAACTATACATAAACTATATACTAAATCATACATAAACTATACATAAACTAAGTTTAAAATAAACTCAGCCCAAAAACATGCAAAAACATACATATAAATACAGATCAGCCCAACTAGAGAAAGAAATATACCAAGCAAAATCGGCAGCCAAAAAGGTATAAAAATCGAGCAACAAAACCGCTACAATGGAGGATTCGGTGAGGATCAAATGGAGGACTGAAAATCGAGCAAAATCAAAATTTTGGAAGATTTCGGTGAAATAGAGACCTCGGTGAGGAAAATCAACGAGATTTTGGTAAGTAGAAAGGAGGAATCGATGGTCTAGGTGAGGGAAATCGATTATAAGCGGCGGTGAGGAAGAAGAATGGGTGTTTCGGTGAGGAAGAAGAAGGGTTCGGACAGAGGTTTTAAGGCGTGGAAGTCGTGTACCTGGTACACGATTCCCTCAGTCAAACTTGTATGACTGCCACACCAAACAAGGCATGCCAGATGGCCAGGTACTCGTGTACCCGGTATACGATTTAGGCCTTATTGTGTACCCGGTACACGATTAAGGTGTAATCGTGTACCCGGTACACAATTTAAACACCTATTTTTGGGAATACTTTTCCCCCAACTCTATTTTTGTCATTATTAAAAAAAACATTTTTTTTAAAGAAAAAAAAAATCAAATTTCTAATTGCCTTCTATATTTTAGGAAACATAAAAGGAAATTTACTTTTTTAGTCCTCAAATTTCGAAGAATATGTATATTTAATCCATGAGTTTTCAAAATGTAACTTTTTGTTGGAATGACTTGTCATAAAATTAGCTAAAACTTTTGAAATATCATATTTAATTTAAATTTGAAAACGGTTTTCTATTTAATTTATATATGAAATGTTTTTTTATTTAATTTAGATATGAAATGTTTTTGTATTTAATTTAAGTTTGAAAACGGTTTTCTGTAAATTATTGTCCAGCTACACCTACTCTAATTTATATATTTGATTAGTATATATTATAATATTTCGTAAGTAGCAAATGATATGTGCAATAAGAAAATAATAGTATTATTGTTATTGAATTGTTATCCATACCTTAAATGAGATGCCATTGTGATCCCCTTAAGCATGTCTATTAGCATGAATGGAAATAATATCCCATGTATGCTATTTTGACGAAGTTTATGCACGATTAAATTGTCATGTTTAGTCATTACTTTTAATGAAGTTAAAATGTATTATTATTACTTTTAAATTGAGTGTAGCCCTATAATATTATTTTGACTACTACCTAGCTTGTTTGTAGTATGAAAATATGTAAATTCCATCATTTTTATGTGGAAGCTTGTAGAATTGATGGTAATTTTAGATATTGTCTAAGCATAAAATATGTGAATATTTTATACGAACTTTTTGTGGATATATAAGTTAGAACAACTATCTTCACCAGTATGAGGTTTTTTGGGGTCAAACCCAAAAGCAAAGTCATGAGGGCTTTTGTGAAGATATTTGGAGAGTTGTTATCCCTAATAAATAGTATCCGAGTCATCTCCTAACTTAGCCATGTTAATATAAATCCTCATGCGTCGAACAAAGATGTAATAGAGCCTCAAAAGTAGTCATAGTGTGATCCATGGTTGAACTCTATCGGATAGACATTATACTATGGTTAAAAAGGAGTTACCTAGATAAGAGTTAAATGGATGGATGACTACTTGAGGGGAGGCTCAGTTGGTCCTTTGTTCGACGGGAGGATTGTTGGGAATGCAATCAAAGTCCCACATTGATTAGATAAGGAGATGATCATTGGTACATAGGTTTACATATATAATTTCAATTGATTTGAAGTAGAAAATGAAAACTGATCTTCATGGATTTAGTAGAATTTCTTAAAGGAAATATAGTCATAATTGCATTTCTATAATACATCAAATAGATGTAAATAAGTCATTTCTCAATGATGACCTAAAAGATTTAGGAGAAGCCGATGTAATATTTGGTGTTAAGATTAGAAAAACTATGACCTTAAGAAAAATAAGGAAGATAGTGTTTCTCAATCTGAATATGCAAAGATTATAGGAAATGTTATACTTTTTATGAACTATAATAGACCTGTTATTGCATATGTTGTAAGAAGATTGCGTATATAAATGCATAATCCTGATAAAGATTATTTGATTGCTTTTCGTCATTTATTAAGGGATCTTAAGAGTACGATAGATTATTGTTTGCATTTTAATAATTTGATATCATATTAGAAAAGATGTATGCAAATTGGGTAACATAGAATGACGAAATCAGCTTTACTAATGGATATGTGTTTTTAATAGGAGATGTATCGTTGTGGGGGGGCATCACTATGAGTGGCTTAGAAGCCTACTAGGAGATGTACCATTGTGGTGGGGGGGGAGGGGGGGGGGGGGGGGGGGGGGTTGTCCTAGTTATTTTATAGTGATTCACTAGGTGCTATAGGTATTGCAAGAACAATGTGTAAATGCAAAAGAAGGCATATTCACTTGAGATATGGAACTGTGAAACAATTCTTAAATAGGGATTATCTCCTTGGAATATATGTAAGGTTTGAGTGGAATTTAGTGGATCCTCTCAATAAATTGCCTAATAAGGAGAGTAATTATAGAATTTTCAACAAGTATGGGACTCAAATTAATATAATGTCCATAATCCTTTATTGGTCTATTTGCAATAGACTTAATGATCCATAACCTTTTATTTGGGTGGTCCTAGTACAAGTTTGATAGATAGAACTAAAACCTTTAAATTCCATAACCCTTTCTTTAGGTGATCTTGATATGGACTTGATGGAAAGTTGTAACTTCTTCATTGCTCGGTCTTTTAGTTAGTTTATCTTTGACAAACTTGATGAAGTAAAATCCTGATATGAACTAGATGTGAAGTCTTTATAGCTCAACTTTTGAGTGGATATAGCGGTAGACTTGATGAAGCAAATAAACGTGAATGTAAAGGAGTAGTCGCCTTTCTATGAAAAAGTTTAAAGGTATTTTTAGAGCTTTCATGTTGACCCAAGGTTCTATGTGCATGGCCTTAAATAACATGTCTTTATCGTGGAATCAATGAAAATTTGAGGAATACAACATGTAGTGGGGGTCTCGACTACAGTTATTGAAAGTTCAAAAGGTAACTCACTCTCTTTAACAAAGGTGTTGCCTATTTTTATTTAAGGTTGGCAACAGGGCCGGGGCGGGGCGGGGGAGGGTCCTCCGTCCCCGGCCCCGTGGGGGAAATTCCCCCATCCCCGCCCCGTCCCCGCCATTTGAAGTCGGGGGGGCGGGGATTCCCCGCGGGCCCCATTCCTCATTTTCCCGCGGGGAATCCCCTATTAGATCCCCACGGGGATTTTCCATTTTTTTTTCTTTTAATTTTTTAAGTTTGAGCTTGACTTTTGGGCTTAATTTAGAATTTACATATTCAATATTGGACTTACAATATAAATCTATAGTATACATTATAAACATACATTAAATAAGTTATTTTATATATTATAAATATATATTTATAAAATATTAAAATATAACTATATAAATTCCGGGGTTGGGGCGGGGCGGGCGGGGTCCATCCCCGTCCCCGAACGGGGCCCCAAAAAGAATTTTCCGATTTGATCCCATCCCCGGTCAAATCGGGGTTTCGGGGCGGGGCGTGGAGAATTTTGCCAACCCTAATTTTACTATGCATCAATTCAAATAATCAAAATATTGATGTTTAAGTTTATTCTCTTATATTTGCTCAAATAAATCACTTATTGTTTTTTTAATTGCTAGTCATTCGTGGGGGATTGTTGGGAATGACTAGTCATATTAATCATTTGTTGAAATAAATTATCATAAAATTAGCCAAAGATTTTTAAATGTATTTTCATATTTAATCTAAATTTGAAAACGGTTTTGTTTTATTATTTAGATATGATACATTTACCTATTTATTTTAGATATGAAACGCTTTTTTAGTAATTTAGAAACAATGTTTTTGTTGGATTCTTATATTATATATATAATTAAGGAAATGGTTGTTTTAGTTCTTGAGGTGAAATTTGAATTTTGGCTTATATCTCTCTATTTTAGTAATTTAATTATGAGCAAGTTTTTTCACTCGATTCCAATCCTTCTTTGATGAGTGCCTGTCTGAGAAGGGTGTTGTGTTAACCTTGGAAAGCTACCAACTTCTAGCGATTTAGCTTCGAGGTCACGCCAATTTTGTTTTCAAGGCAATGCTTTCCATGGCACAATGATTGAGATCCTGAATTGATTTTTTTCAATTCTCCATTTTTAACACTTTTCAATCATCAAATTTATATTTTATCTCTAAGTTTTCATAATACACATTTGTAGTCCATGGATTAATTTATGTTTTACTAGTTTATTTCTATGTGCGATGCACGTGTTATAAACTTCTAAAATATAACATCTTTTTGTAGAAGTAACATATGATTTTAGTCAATATTGTTCATTATATTGTTCATGTTTTTGAATTATTTTAATATTTTTAATAACAAATTAGAAGATAAAAATCTTAAATCTAAAACCTAATTGGAGATGTTTCAATGTTACTTTCTTTGTGTTAATCTTAATCCTCTTTGGTGGGAAGTTTTGGATCATCTATTTTTCATTGCTTCTTTAATAAGAAAGTTTGGTGTTCTCTTCTATAAATGTATGCCCTTTGAGATTCTTCTCATGCTTTTTGTGGTCGCTTGTTTGAGAGGAAAGCAACGATGCTATACACAAATGTTTAGGTGAACTATTTCTTTAGTTGAAATGCAACCATCAAATTTTCCGAGAAAAGTGATTAGATAATTAAATCCTCATTTAGTTTTTAGTTTTTATTTTTAAAAATTGACCATATAAATATCAATTTCATCTATTGGTTTTGATATTTTGCTGTCCTTGAGAATATCTTTGAAATTGCAACCAAAATTTAAAAACTAAATTTACTTTCAAAAACGTGTTTTTGTTTTTAAAAATTGGCTGAAAATTCAAATGTTTACATGGGAAACTGAAAACATGAGTAAGAAATTAGGAGAAAACATATAATTTTCAAAAATAAAAAACTAAAAATGAATAGGTCATGGACCTATTGAATTTTATTCTAATAGGACCTTAAATAACTCATGAAATATAAAATTGAATTTGATGTCTAATAGGACCTTAAATTTTAAATTTAGTGTCTATTAAGTTCATGAATTTTAAAAATGAATAGGTCGTGGTCCTATTGCAACAAAATTGAAATTTCAAGAACTTATTAGACATTTTATTAGAGTTCATGGATTAAATAGATATAAACATGAAAGTTGATGGAGTAAACTTGTATTTTAACCTAAAAATAATATTACACAATGCGACTGAAATAGCATGGCAACTTAAGATTAATTAGACCATTTTAGTTTCTTAAGATGAGAAACAATTTCAACAAATAAGATTAATTAGAACAATTGGATAACTTAGCTGCGTATCACAAACTTCAAGCTCAAGGTGAGCATTGGATGTTATTGTGGCAGCAACAGCATCACACTATTGGCTCTGGATCTGCTACCTTTTGAGCATGTGGAAATCCTTTTAAGATCTGAGGTTGAGATTATACAATGATGAAGATCATCCAAGTGCGTAACAATAGTTGAAAAAGTCATTTCAAACATATTTTCGCATATGAAGATTTGAAGAAATTTTTAATTAATTGCCACATAAAAAGAAAGAGGGTCATTTGATAATACCTCATGTAAATACCAAGAAGCAAATGCGTCTGTGGCAGCATACTGCAGCTGCTCCGTTGATAATACAGCCACCTCCCAGTTCCCAAGTCTGATTTTGTTGGGCTTTTGAAGCTACAAAATTCAATAAATTTGAATAATGATAACAATTTGATTTGCACATTGCAAATATCTCTGAGCTTAGGATCTCTATGAATATTTACTTACTTAGTCTGAATATAGGAGCATGGTATTGTGGTTATAGATGAAGAAGAGAGCATTATACATAGTTTTTAAATTTTACCAAGGATTTCAGGAACATTCTAAGACTAGACTGCAGAGTAAACACAATTTTAAGTAAATAACACAAGTTTCATGTTTTTCAAAATCTAAGTAGTAAAAGGGTTGGAATGTTTGAAAATCTTTCAAGTAGAAATTGTAATATTCTAAAACTGTTGCGTGCAGCTAACTTTGAGGTGGATAGAACCTTTGGGGTTGGGGCTCGTTATGCCTTTCTGGGGGGAAATTGTTATGGAAGATAATTTCATACAAAGGAACGGTTTAGAATGACTTTCTGAGAGATTTAACTCTTTTTTAAGCACTTGAAAATTAATTACAAACACTTCTGAAGTTTTTCCTTACATTATGTAAGAAATATTTAAATTCAAACAGCTTTAACTCATACAAAGAAAAAAAGTAATAGACCACCTCTTTTGATATAAGCGTCTCAGTTAGAGACCCAAGGCTCCATTTTCGGGGAAATCCAGCGAGCTTTTGATTAGCTATATCTGAAATCTCGTCCACTGCTTTGATAGACACGTTATAATCTTTAAGAACTTTTGTAGCATCATTGACAATGCCAACTCCAGCCTGAAGTTTATTCAGCACGGTTGATTAAAATGGCTTGAAACTTCTCAAGTAGAATATGAAAATTAACTTACAGAAGCAATTATAGTGATGTTTCAAACCTTGGTGAGTGTGTCATCCTCTAGAAGAGCCTGCAAACTTTGAGGTATTCCTGAATGAATGATATGCATTACATGGCATTGAGAATTGTCCAAGCACAGTTGCATAACTGCTGCCTTTCCGGGTGGAACACCTGCATATAAATTCATCTAAAAAAAAAGTCAAATAAGTAGAAATTCTAGCTTTGATCAACAGATATTCTGGAATCCACGATCAATTAAACAGGTTGTAAGAATGATTGAAGAAGTAATTAGCTTGAGTTTTGTAGAGTTAACAGCCACGACCCAACTCAGATTTGAGTTTAAACACAAAAACCAGATAAAGCAACAAACTATAATCACAGAGAACTGGCGAAATCGGGAATCCATGGTCAAATTCTCAGCCGCAATTTCATTAAAGAACCAGCAAGTACACAAGTAAGAAGTAACAACCAGCAAAGTACACAAGTAAGAAGTAACAACCAGCACGTACACGAGCAAGAAGTAACAGCCAACAAGTACCGCAAGAAAGAAACAGTTTCTGCTCTTTCAAGAACTCAGCTCTCTTTCTCTTTCGTTTTTTGATCAACATGTTGGAGTAGGAAGATTCAAATCTTTGACTGTTTGATTAAATATATATGTCTCAACCAAATGAGCTACATTCATAACTCATAACTCTCAAACTGACTTCTTATAGTTCATAACAGCCAGCAACAATATTAAACATATTAGGTGAAAGTTGTTATTTAGTTATTAATCTGTTTTATCTGCACATGTATGCACGTGTTGTGCAGTTATCCTTTACTACTTTCTCGTATGTATTAATACTTCATGGAGGAGATGAATAAAGTGAGTCATTCATTTTTCCAAGAATACTTTTATATGGTATCAGAGAAAATTCCATCTTCCGTTGTCATCGAGGAATTTCTTTTCACTAAGCCATGGCTCCCAATCCCGAAGAACAACCACCTTCGTCAGGTTCTTCTTCTTCCCTATCCTCTGATTCTTCTCAAAGCCCGTATTACCTCCATCACAGCGGCACATCCAACTTAGTTCTGGTATATGAATTGCTTACTGATGAAAATTATATCACATGGAGTCGATCGATGATGTTAGCACTCTCAATTCACAATAAACTAGGGTTTACTGATGGAACGCTCACTCAACCAGCTGGACCTCTACTTTCTGCTTGGATTCATAATAATCATATCATTATTGCGTGGATTCTGAATTCGGTCTCAAAGAACATTTCTTCCAGCATTTTGTTTTCTGATTCTATGCGCGTAATCTGGCTTGATCTCAAAGAACGTTTCCAAAAGAAGAATGGTCCTCACATCTTTCAATTGAAAAGAAATAGCCAATTTTGAGTCAAGAACAACAGTCAGTCACAATGCATTTTTCTCAACTGAAGAGCATTTGGGATGAATACATCAGTTATCGACCTGGCTGCACCTATGGAAAATGTACTTGTTGTGGTGGAATGAATGAACTGGAAACCTTTGCTCAGTATGAATATCTCATGAGTTTTCTTATGGGATTAAATGAGTCATATGGTCACGCGCAATCTCAAATTCTTCTCATAGATCCTCCACCATTGATCAATAAGGCCGTTGCTCTGATTGCACAAGAAGAAGAACAACGCTCCATGTCTATTTTGTCTAACACCCCAAGTATTGGACTCTCTGCTACTCACACTGTTGCTGCTGCCAAAGTACCTTTTGTACAACAGTCTTCCAATTCTCCTAATCGCCAAAAGAAGGAACGGCGTATCTGCTCTCACTTGGAATTCTTGCTCATACAGTGGATAGATGTAATAAAGTCCATGGTTATCCACCTGGATATCGTAAAAAAGGAGGACAAAGAAATCAACAGCAACCTCAGTCCAACACTCTGTCATCCGGTAACAATTCAGTTCAGTCTTCTACATCTAATGTTGCTAATTCCATTAGCACTTCTGACTCTGCTGTAGGAGCAACCAAAACTCTTGCTCAATGTCATGAAATTCTTGCTCTGCTTCAAACAAAACTAGCTGCTGTCAAACAGAGTCTGAAGCGAGTAATACCTATCTAGCAGGTATGTGTCCAACTATTTTTGTTTCTCATACCTCTTGGATAATGGACTCAGGTGCATCCGTTCATATATGTTTTAATCAAGCAGCATTTACTTCCTTAATTCCCACAAAATCCTCTGTTATTTTATCGGATACCACCTGTTTGCCTGTTCATTATGCTGGTTCAGGATGCTTATTTGATTCCTTGCATCTCCACAATGTCCTTTATGTACCACAATTTCAGTACAACTACAACCTACTGTCTATCAGTGCCCTCACGGCTGATACATCTTGGTTAATTTTTCTGCTGATTGTTGTACCATCCAGGACAAGTACACTTTGCAAACAATTGGCAAGGGTAAAATCAAGGAGGGCTTATATGTTTTAGATGAGTTCCACAAGGATGCTGTCCAAGGATCTAGTGTTTGTGCAGCATCTATTTCCAAAACTCCAGCAACTTTATGGCATACCAGGCTCGGTCATCCATCCTTTAAAGGCTTAGATAGTTTAAAGCATGTTTTACACTTTTATTCATACTCTAAACAGCATAATGAACATTGTGTTGTCTGTCCTTTAGCCAAACAGAAACGCTTGTCTTTTACTTCAAATA
The DNA here is from genome assembly GCF_009727055.1 of Benincasa hispida. Lineage (NCBI taxonomy): Eukaryota > Viridiplantae > Streptophyta > Magnoliopsida > Cucurbitales > Cucurbitaceae > Benincasa > Benincasa hispida. The sequence continues at coordinate 3,784,431 of NC_052349.1, read as the reverse complement.
AAGATGCCTATGCATCCTTTTGATCTGATTCATGCTGATGTATGGGGGACCTTTGCCACCCTTCCCATGCTGGTTATACATATTTCCTTACTCTTGTTGATGATTGCACAAGATACACTTGGGTCTACATGATGAAAAGAAAATCTGATGTCATTACTATTATTCCTCAGTTTTTCAACTAGTAGAAACTCAGTATGGCAAGTGTATTAAACAGCTTCTGCACTTTAAAGAACTCAGGTCTCTTTCTCTTTCGTTTTTCGATCAACAACATGTGGGAATAGGGAGATTCAAACCTTTGACAATTTGATTAAATATGTATGTCTCAAACAGTTGAGCTATATTCATAACTCATAACTCTCGGACTGACTTCTTACAGTTCATAACAGCCAGCAACAGTTTCAATCTTATCAAATAGGTTTGCGCATTATCGAAATTAATCCATGGTGAAACAAACATTTTCATGCATTTATTCTATCGTCCGGCATAAATTCCTTGGGGGAAAAATTTTAATAAAAAGAAAATTCCAATTAACGAAGAGTCAACAAATTGAGGAGGGAATCCAGGTAATATTTTTGGTTACTTTAAGAAACTACATATTTCGTTCCTACAAGAAACAGAACTGAGATGATTTTGGGGTGAGAGGATAAAGAAAACTGCCATCACATCAATTGTTTAGCAAGCTAGCAACAGATGAGGGGAAGAAGGTGTAACACGAAACAGAAAGAAACGCTTGCATTTTCTAATAATGGAAAATAGAGAATGATCAAGAAATAAAACTTCAAATTCCCCATGCATTAGTTTATTTAGTCAAATCAACTGAGTGACTGACCTCTTCTAAATGTGGGTTTCCACTCGATGTCGAACCCAATAGTAATTTGATCCATTCCTTTCCTCATGGAGTTGATTTTCTTTGCTAGCTCCCTGGACGCTCTATCGACCTCACTCCAAGTTCGACTGTAAATAATTCGGCCACCAAAATTCAATGCAGGAAATCTCATCTTCGAGTTTACTGAAAATCAAAACAGTACAGACATACTCATAATTCCAATTTCAGCACAAACAAACCCTAGATCCCCAAAAGATAGTTCGAAAACCACAAGCCATGGTTCCCCAAATTCCCCGCATCTGCTGCAATACATTTTACCGTAGAGATAACAAAGTACCTCGACAGGGGGATAGGGGAGAAGAATGTGGAGACTGGTGAGACAAAATGGAACGAGGCAATCGACGACCGGTGTCGGGAGAAACGCACGAGACCTCATTTTCGTCGGGTGTGGAATTTGGTCGTCGTTTTTTGGCGCTGGTGGATTGATATGCAGCTTCAATGGCCTCGATTTCCTGGAGTTGTTGCTCTGTAAAAGGCTGATCGAACTCCGATGCGGAGAACGACCACGATGAAGAAGAGGAACAGACGGAGAGCTTCGTCGAAGAATGGCCACCGTTGCTACTACAGTGAAATTCCATTACCAGTTCAATTGAACTGACGTTTTTCGGACGGACGGAAATCTGACTTGAGTAATAATTATTGCCACCCAATCAGACTCCCCTTTCCTTTACGCATTAAAAAAATACTATTTATTTAAAAATAATAATAAAGTGCCACTTGGCCCATATTTATTGGTTGTTAATTGTACTATACAAAAGCCGTTCGACCATATCGAGAATAATTGTATGTCAATAAAACCCACTAACATTAATGTGGGACATATAAATAATTATGAAACAAAATATTCTTTTTTGGTACGTCCTAAATTGATTCAAGTGTTTATGTATCCATATCATATGTTTTCGCAGTAAAACAATGGTGAGAAGAGGGGTTGAATATGAAGAATACATATTGTTGTGTGCTTTCTCTTCAAATCCTTTCACTCACCGGAACTTTGTTGTGTTGTGTAGTCATATTCTAAAAATGTAATATTTCAACCAATTGCACAAGTTTTACTCCCACTAGCCCAAGTATAAGCTAATTATGAGGTACTTTCGGTAATGACCAAGGTCGAACACGAAGATTCTAATTAAAATGCAAATTAATTCAGTCAATGAAACTCTTCTTTCAAGCGTTGGGTGGTGTACGTGTTAATAGGTGGTAGTTTGTTTGTGAAATGCATGAATTAATTAAAAATATGAAGAAGGATACTGTGAGAGGCTATGGATGAGAATAGGTTAGGAACACGTAGTACATACTAAAGATAAATGAAATTTGTATGAGGTTGATGAGCTGGAATGAGCAACTCTTCAAACCTTTGAGCTTAATGAGGAAAACTCATTTACGTGTTCATAACCTTTTGGACTCCACCTCTCGGTGAGTTAGCCACATTGATCGTGTTTCCATGATGCATGCATGAGTTACTCTGAACACAAACAGATATTTGTCTCTAAACATTTCACTTGCTCAGACTAATGAAATCCATAATCACGTGCTCTTCCGAGTAGTTAATTGTTAACTTATGAATCCAATGGTTAAGAGGATTCACAAGTCGAGTTTGAAGTTCTATTATCCGAATGAACACTTGTTTAATCGTTAAGCTCGATGGAATGAAGATTAATTCATTCAAACTCGCATGAGGTCTAGCTACTCATGGTCAATAAAATACAAGTGGAAAAAATAGAAGAAGAAGTCATGATATGATATGATATTGGAGTGTGAAATAGTTCGTATAACCGTGAATGAAGAAGTGTGTAGAAGATGATGTAAAATAATGGAAAACAAAGTAAACTTAGAAAGCAAGATGTAGATTATGAGGATCTCAGATGGCTTTCTCAAGCTCTCGTCAATTGTGAGATGGGGTCAATCTATGCTCTCCGTTCGATGGAGGAGAAGTTGCTATCTCGAGTTTCCCTCTCTGACGGTTTAATCAAGTTATTTCCAGAGAGATTTCTCCCATGGAAAGATGATGGTGGAAGGTGATGGTGTCTCCCTTACAACTCTTCCTTCACTTCGTTCAAGCTTCATGTGATGATCCTTCTTGATTCTTTGATCCTCTTTTCTTTGGACAAGGCACGTATATATATAGAGCTAGCGCAGGGACCACTCCTGCCACACAAGACAGTGGCAGACGTGCGTCGAAGAATGGGTATATTCGCTCTTGCAGTTGTCGGTGGTCCCTTTTTTTGATACGTTGGGCTCTTATTTTTGTTGTTTTCTTCTTTCTACCACCTGCCTTGCAATTGATCTTCTTGCTTCTTTCTTTCCATCCTCCGTGCTTTTTTTTTTTTTTTTTGTCACTTGTTCTTCCTTCCGCATAGCCATTCTTTAGTTTAAGCACATGGTTCCTTTCCTCATCTTTTCTTGTACTCCTGCATTACAAACCCATTAGTGATATCATTTTTTTTTCCTTATACTTTTTTTTTAAGTTTGATAAACATATGGAAAATGATTTACCTAATTTCCTTCTATCCTGAATATTTTTCTCACAAAATTCTTCTAAATATTCTAATTCTAAAAGATAATAACTTGTAGAACTACAAGTTATCACACCTCCAAATTTAGAATTATGCTCGTCCTCAAGCGTACTTTTTAATTATCTTTCATGCCAACTTTCCACTTTCTATGTGTTGCCTAACCTCTCAGGATACTTCGTAACTCACGACCACTAGGGACTTTATCTACTAACATGCTTTACTCCATTTCTAAAGAAATGCATCGTAACTCTAAGTTTAGCAAGTCCTATCCCCAAACTTATTTTTCCTCATTTTCTTTAAACCAACTCAGATTTGAAGCTTTAAGAAACGAGTTTGAATCACTCGAAGTCTTGTTTCCAACTCTTCATCTGGAGAAAAAAATTTATGCTTTTATTAGGCCTTGCTCTTGGTTACTTACCTTTGTTTTGGTTTGTCCACACAGGTGTCATGCAAATCATCCAACTACGTGTGAATGCCAATTTCAGCTCAAACTCTCATCAATGCTTGGTTTCACTTGTGCTAACATTAAAGTTGGTTTTTTTTTACATTTTTTTTCTTTTCATGTCGTTGATCTTAACCATTCATCTTCATTTTCCCTTGCCCACATGGGTGTCATGCAAATCATCCAACTATGGGCGAATGTCTTTCAACTAAACTCTTATTAGGTTGGATTTATTTGCACTTACATTGGGTTCTCTTTTATTTTCTTTTTTCTTTTCTTTTTTTTTTTTTGAACAAAATGTAAATGCTATGTTGTGAGATCATCAAATCAAACCTCTCCCACCCCCCAAATTTAAAGGTCAGTTGTCACACCCCATCCCGAGCCCACCTCCTGAGTATGAGCTGACTGACCGAATCGAAGTCGTTTGGTCGGAGAAGAAGAGGGGTGGGCCGATGTCGGTTTGGAAAATTCCAAATCAAAAGGTTTTTTTTTTAAAAAAAAAGAACAAAATCGACCAAACCGACCGACCAACTTTTACTCCTCGACGGTTGAGGTCAGTTTGAACATTTAATAAACTGATCACAGTCGATTTAGTGGCAGTTTGACCAAAAAAATTGACTCTGACTGACCGATGCTTACCCCTAATTCACAAGACTCATGTGCACTAGTGAGTTAATCACAACTTATATAGCTTAAATAGCTTATAAATCTATATTAGAAAACATCATTTGATCATATTTACTTTACATATACTAAGTTGTAGCATACATATCCATACAACAAATAGAGGTTATGAATGAGGACTTGAATTTTCAACTATAAAAAAACAAATACATATCAATTATTACTTAATTATAATTATATTGGCAGTCAACTATATGATCTATGTCGATTAACCTTTTTGTTAATCGAAATAACATAAAAAGAAAAACCTTCAATTGGTAGTTAGAGTATTGACCTTTTTTTTTTTTTTTTGTCCTCCTCTTTATCTTTATTTGATGTATCTATATAAATACTCCTAAAAAAAATGAGAAATCGTAAAGAATGTCTAAGACCGTGGTCTGATTTTGGAAAAAAAAAAGTATATTTTTAATTTTAGATTAAAAATGTCTAAAGATTGGATAGGTGGGGCCAATAATAGGGGTGTATTTTACACATTTACCCTCTACATATTCGGTATGTCTTATCCTACTTTTATGGGATCTTTATGCTCCCTAATTCTTTTCTTTTTAAGCGATTTTGAATGCAAAATCTCATAAGATAGTTTAGTTGCTTTTCAAGATGAGAAGATTTAATAATTTATTATTGTTATATAAATTATTTTAGATCCATTTTGCCAAAATTGTAGGGATTTTGGTTGGATAGATTAGCCATTATGTCGCCTTTTATTCTCCACTTTCACCATTCGTAGGATATGTCAATCATCTAAGAAAAATTTGTGAGAGAGATCGATGATGTACAATAAAAAAGAAAAACAAGGGAGATTATTCAGAGTGAGAGAAATTCACCGACATAAGAGTGATGCTCGAGAGCTAGGGACGATGGTGGAGGAAATGATATTTTTTTGTTGTTCAATATAGAGCTCCAAAGATTATTGGAGACTCTTTCCTAGCCTGATATGTTTAATTGACAATTTGTAAGGTGTGTACAAATGGGGTGAGGAGAGTAGGGGTGTGGATTGAAATTTTATGAGCATCTCCTAAGAGTTGGGATGGGGACAAAGTGTTAGAGGTCGTTCGAGGCAAATAGTTGGTTATTATAATTGGATTATAATAGTTTGCGGGTTATAATAGTATGTATTGAGGCGTAAACTATTTTAGTTAGAGAAGGAAATAGTAAATACGATAGAAAAAAAAACGATGAATGTAAAATAGTAAAAACTATAGCAAATAGTAAATATTGTAGTAAATTGAGGTTTTAAAATAGTGTTAATTGTAGCTAAGGGTGGAAACGGTTTGGTTTGGTGGTCAAACTGAATCGAACCGAACTGATTTTTTAAAAATGAGAAACTGAACCGAATTGAACCACGTATATGGGTTCGATTTGGTTTCGAATTCGATTTTGGCATTTTAAAAAAATCTATGTTATATTTTTTGTAATTAAAAAATGGTTCAGTTCAGTTTTACTCTTTTT
>NC_052349.1:3644203-3778449 GCF_009727055.1 Benincasa hispida | reverse complement strand
TGGACCAAATTAATTCGATTTCAAAATTTCTTCAAACCAGATCGAACCGCATTTTTCGGTTTCACTGAGTTTTCGGTTCGGTTCGGTTTTTAGAAACGGTTCGATTTTTGCGGTTTGAATGACCACCCCTAATTGTAACTATTTTGGGATTTTGAAATAGTATTAATTGTAGCAAGAAGTGATTATTATAGATAGTTTTTGCCCAAAACGTCTTTAGGATTTTGCTGAGGTTTGAATATGGTGGATTAATGGGTACAAAGGGGAGAGACAAAGAGTTAGTTTTGTGGCATTGTAATTAAGTGGTGGGTTATGTGTCATCATGAGATTCGGACTCTTTTCATGCAAGGTCGGCAAAAGTTGCATACATTGGGTATTTGTGAGTTTAACACTAGTTGAGGTTTTAGTTTTCGGGGTCTCTATTTCTTTTTATTCCCACTCATGGACGTGCTACACCTATACTGAGAACTATATAGGTTGAATGACTCTTCTGGTTTTTGCCTCTATTTTTCATTCCATGTTCTATGTATTTGTTACTTTCATAGAGGCAAAATGTATAGAGCAATGTTTTATTTTTAATTTTGTATAACGTGTACTTGTTACTAGTTACTATCATATTGAAGGTATAGAGGTTGAGTTTCATTTTTTAAATTTTATATCTTATGTATTTGTTACTGGTATTTTTTTTTTTATTTTTAGAATAGGTGATATTATTATACAACAACAAGGGGGATCCCATAGCCCAGAATCAAGGCATCAAAGCAACAAAGCACAAGCAAAGACAGGGTAAACAAACTAAAACAAAGTCCATAAGATAAGACCAGAATAAAACCAACACATAAAAATAAAGTTGTAGACAATCAGGGAGAAAGCCAGAGTTAACTTAAAACCCCACAAACTAAGGACAATAGCAAAACAAAGAACAATATAAAGATAAAAAATAAAAAAAACATCTGTAAACACACTCGATAAGACCAAGAAGGTCAACCCGCCAGGAAGCAGCACGAGCACGAACCGTAGAGATCATAAGGTAAACCAGAGCTGACACCGACCTCGGTCGACCTCCATGCAGCCGCCAATTACGCTCCTTCCAGATGTAGTAGATGGAAGCACACAAGAAAATACGGAATAACTTACTATGCACCCCTTTACCCGACCCCACTCGTCACAACCAACTCAGCTATACATCTCAACCCGCTACCCGATGCAACGAACCCAACTGACGCAACACCCAGACCACACCTCTCTCCTAAACCCACACTAAAAAATAAATGATCCTGTGACTCTACACCTCCCTCACACAGAAGACTCCCCTCTCTGACAACACTCTTCAACTCCTCAACTAATCCCGACGTGTACCAACCTGTCCCTCATAGCTAACCATGCACAGAAAGATGACGCGGAATACCCTACCCCCCCCCAACAAAATATTAGCCCAAGCCACCCTAGGACGACGAGGACACAAATTCTCCTACGCACTAGCGATAGAAAATCGACCACTAGCATCTGGTACCCAAACCCAATAATCCTCCTGATAACGGGCAGAAATGCACATTATTACAGTGCTAAGTTATTAAACAATGAAGGTTTGCGTTGATGAAATATGTTAGATTGCGTCCAAAAACATTAAGTTTATGACATTGTGGTCGCATGCGTCCATCGTATAGAAACAGTTAACTTTTATGTTTTTATGCATAATATGAGTTGATGCAAGGTGAAAAGCGCGATCACAAGAAATCAACTAACAAGCACAGTATTACCACAAGGCTTTGCGGTGATTGTGTTCGCAAACATGTGCTTAAGAAGGATTGATGCATAGAGTCAGTGCAACTTGGTGGGCGCATCTAGGTGAAAGGAATAATTAATCACGATGGAACAGAAAGCTGATGGCGGTCGAATCTGAATTAAGTTGACAGCTGCTGACGATGACAAGTACACTCAGCTTTTCGGTGACAAATATTCAGCGCATCAGTCAAAGAATTAAAGCCATCCCATCTGTGCAATCATAAGAGATAAGCCACCCTTCATCCAAAGCTTTATAAATATCGAAGGCATCCTTCAGAAAAGGGGTTCCAAAGTTCAGCAAGTTCACAAGTTCACCTATTCAATAGCTTAGCATTGTCCATAATTTTCCTTTTATTTTAAGGCGGAGCAAGAGAAGAGCCGAGGTGCCGGAAGATCGTTCAGGGCAACTCGAGAGAGAATCCAGAGGCGTAAAAGCAGAGAGCGAACCGACTCTCGCAAGAGCGAGATTATCTTATGAACACGAGTAGAAAAGACAGCGTAAAAGCCTAGGAAGCAAAAGATTGCTACCAAGCTCTTTATTCTCTTCTTGCATTGTTATTTTGTACTTCATCTTTATATTTATACAATGGAAGTTCTTATTCAACATCTATTCACTCTCTTAGCACGCATGAGTAGCTAAACTTGCCAAATGGGTTGAGAATAACTAAGCTAACATGACATAGGATGTTCATTGCTTGCAATTATCTTGTTTTATGTTGTGTCAAACATCCCTCTAGGGCTACTCGAGAAAGAGTCTAAAGAAAGAACCTAAGACTTGAGAGAGCTAGGTTAGAATCTGGACTCGAGAGAGCAAGATTATAACTGCATAAATAGAAATAGGGACTTAGAGATAAACTCTGTATGCCAACCTGCATCGCATGCATCCTATAGATAAGAATGATATTATGTGGTCGCCTTATTTGTGTGTGTGTCATTTTGTCATCGCATAAATAAGAATAGAGACTTATGTGTAGGTCCTATAGACTCATCGCATATATCGCATGCGTTCTAGCTTTAGAAGCCGTAGCATTCGCATCGAGAGATGGTTTACTATTGAATTTGTGTTGCATGATCGCATAGCTTGAACGCATCATAGGAAGTGTTAGCCGAAACCTTTTACCTGTTCACCGCATATTCATCGTATCTTCTGTTTTATCAACTCTTTTTGAACTCCGCCGCATTTATTTATTTTTATTACCGCAAACGACATTCCCAACAACTACTTGATTTATATGGTTACCGCAAAGTCTTCTGAAAATTTCCACTGCCAATTGCTTTCCTAAGTCCCTGAGTTCGACCCTGGACTTACCAGGAAACTCAATGGGGTTTACACTTGGATTCCACTGAGAAAACTTGAGTGCTCAACGCATTTTCATCATCACATTTCATCCATAATTCCACATCATAAAATAACGCATCAAGTTTTTTGTGTTGTTGTCGGGGACTTCGGCAAAACAGTGTACTAACGGCAATTTTTCTGATTTCTTTGCAGACTCTTAATCTCTGGCGATTTACAACTTAGAGATTGAGAGGACGTTCAGACGGAGATTAAGAGACCGCCAACAACAAAAGTCAGATAAAGAAGACATGGCGGAGCACCCTGGAAACGAAACACCAAACGAAAACAACGTCATGGCAAATCTAATACTCTTGGCAAACGATCGTAATAGGCTCATTAGGGACTATGCATCGTCAAACCTCTATGATTTCTCTCCAGGAATAATGAGGCCTGCCCTTGACAAAAGCCGATTCGAAATGAAACCGATGATGCTGCATATGATCTAAATTGCAGGACAATTCGGAGGACGGCGTGGCGAGGACCCGTACGCCCACCTCTGAAGCTTTATAGAAATCTGCAATACTTTTGTGTTCCAAAAAATCTCTGCCGAAAAAGTTCGACTAACTTTGTTTCCATTTTCTCTGTGTGATCAGACAATAAAATGGACGTATTCCTTTGAGCCGGAAGAGATCACTTCATAGGAACAAATCGTAGAGAAATTTATTAAGAAATATTTTCCACCTACTGAGAATGCTAGACGAAGGAAACTAATCACTAATTTTGAAAAAGACATGGATGAATCGCTCAGCGATACCTGTGCGAGGTTTAAGAGATTGGTCTTGGACTGTCCACACAACGGATTGCCAGACTGCCTTCAGATGGTAATCTTTTATCATGGTTTAAATCCCGCTTCGTAGACCACTGCCAATGTGGCAGCCGTTGGTGGTTTGCTAAACAAGACGTATGATGAGGCTAAGAACATCTTGGAGCGCATCTATAAAAACCATAAAGATTGGAGAGAGAATGATCAGAGACTAAGAATCAAGGATAACGACGCAAGTAATGGTGTTATTGCTTTACTACAGAATCAGATGACCACAATGATGAACTTAATTCAGGAAAATGCGATAAGCAGCCTAACACCGCAAAATGGGTAAGTAAACGCAATTAGTAAAAACACCGCAAGGTGTGCGACTTGCGGCGATGGGCACGCAATGGAAGAATGCCCACAGAATCCATAGTCTATTTACCTGTCTCTTATACACATCTAGATGTGTATAAGAGCAAGGTGTGCGACTTGCGGCGATGGGCACGCAATGGAAGAATGCCCACAGAATCCATAGTCTATTTACTTTGTAAAAAAAAAAAAAAAAAATCTATTTTCTAATACCTATAATCCCGGGTGGAGAAACCACCCCAATTTTGCATGGAAAAATTAGCAGCATAATTTCCAATATGTGGTGCGGAAAGAAGAGCCACTTAGATTCATCCTGCGAAATAACGGTCAGACAAGCAATCAAGCTAGGAGCTCGTAACCGTCACAATCTTCCTCCTTGGAAAGCTTGTTGAAATAATATATAGAGAAAAACGAAATTGTGCTTCAAAGTCAGGCTACATCCATCCGCAATCTAGAATTACAGATGAGCCAGATTGTAAGCGAGCTAAAGAACAGACCGTAAGGGGCTCTGCCGAGTTCAACAGAACTCCCACGCAACCTAGGGTGATTAGGTAAAGAGCAATGTCAAGCTGTGACATTGCGAAGTGGAAAAACTGTGGAGGGATAAAAGAAGGAGCTTAGTTGCACTACTTCCATTGCGTTGGAACCTGAAATTGCGGTGACTCAAGAAGAAAAAGGAGAAAAATAAGCAATAGAGTCAAAAGTTGCGTCCACCTCAAAGCCAATAGAAAAGGGGACCGTGATAGTGCAGTTACTACATTTCCCGCAGAGACTCAGAAATAAAAAGAATAAAGAGGTACAGTACCAACGCTTTCTGTCTATGTTAAAACAGTTACATATTAATATTCCGTTCAGTGAAGCGATTGAGGAGATGCCTACATATGCGAAGTTTCTGAAGGAAATGGTATCCAATAAGAGGGGTACTGGTAAGTTTGCCAGGGTGGCTTTAACACAGAGTTCAAAATCAATAATTCCACCGAAGATGAGGGATCCTGAGAGCTTTATTATACCTTACTCCATAGGAGGACTGTACATCGGGCAAGCTTTGTGTGACCTTGGAGCCAGCATCAACTTGATGCCTCTGTCGATCTTTAAGCAGTTGAATGTAGGGCAACTTGTGTCCACGACCTTGACTTTCCAACTCGCAAATAGATCTCTGGTGCATCAAGAGGGGAAGGTGAAGGACGTGCTGATCACCATCGATAAATTTATCCTACCAGCCGACTTCATCATCTTAGATTACGAAGCCGACAAAGACGTGTCCATCATCCTGGGGCGACCATTTTTATCAACAGGTCGTGCCCAGATTGATGTACATAAAGGAGATATCACTTTGAGCATAAATGGACAGAAGCTCAAGTTCAACATAATCCGTGCCATGAAGTCTCCCGAAGAAGACCTGCATGACTCTGACGACGACCAAAATTTGACTGAAGAATAAGAGTTTGACAAAGAGAATGAAGAAGAGGATGCAAGTGCATCCATTGCTGCCTGTAATGCAATCGTAGAAAAAAAAAGTTGAAATGATTGCACCCCAAGAAGAAGAGCCAATAGAAAAAGAAGAAAGAAAAACAACGCAACCGTCCCTAGTAGAACCATCAACAATGGAATTGAAGACCCTGCCGAACCACTTAAAGTACGCATTTTTGGGGTAGAATGAGAAGCTGCCAGTAATTATTTCCTCGGAACATAATGAAGACCAATAGAATGCATTGATGAGCATTATGAGGAAACATGTGCGAGCAATTGGATGGACGCTCGCCGACATTCGAGGAATTAGCCCAGCGTACTGTATGCACCAAATTCGTCTTGAAGAAAACCACAAGGCAACGATTGAACATCAGTGCAGGCTCAACCCTGCGATGAAATAGGTCGTTAAAAAGGAGATCATTAAATCTGTCTCTTATACACATCTAGATGTGTATAAGAGACAGGTACTGTATGCACCAAATTCGTCTTGAAGAAAACCACAAGGCAACGATTGAACATCAGTGCAGGCTCAACCCTGCGATGAAATAGGTCGTTAAAAAGAAGATCATTAAATGGTTAGATGTAGACATTATTTATCCGATAGCAGATAGCACGTGGGTCAACCTCGTGCAATGTGTGCCTAAAAAGGGTGGCATGACGGTAGTCCCGAACAAAAATAATGAGCTAATACTGCAAATGACCGTCACCGAGTGGCATGTTTGCATGGACTATCGCAAGCTGAATGCGGCCATAAAGAAAGATCATTTCCATCTACCGTTCATTGACCAAATGCTAGATCGTCTAGCCAAAAATGATTTTTTACTGCTTTCTGGATGGCTATGCCGAGTATAATCAAATTATGATTGCTTCAGAAGATCAGAACAAAACCACATTCACCTGCCCATATGGGACTTTTGTTTTTGCCACATGTCATTCGGCCTCTACAATGCGCCAAACACGTTCCAAAGGTACATGATGGCCATCTTTTTAGACTATCTTGAGGACTCTGTTGAAATATTCATGGATGAATTCTCTGTCTATAGGCACACCCATGAAGTCTGTCTAGCCAACCTAAAGAAGATACTGAAAAGATGCAAGGAGACGAATCTCGTTCCTAACTGGAAAAATGTCATTTTATGGTAAAGGAGGGCATCATGTTAGGGCAAGGTTTCTCGGGATGGGTTGGAGGTGGATAAAGAAAAAATATAAGCAATTGAAAAACTTCCACCTCCAACAAACGTGAAGGCTGTACGAAGTTTCTTGGGGTATGCTAGATTCTATAGACGCTTTGTCAAAGACTTTTCGAAAATAGCACGACCACTGAGTGCGTTGATGGAGGCTGACAGAAAATTTGATTTTGACGACAATTACCTCAACGCATTCAGGATTTTGAAGAATGCACTGACTACAGCACCCGTGTTAATTACACCGGATTGGACACTTCCATTTGAATTAATGTGCGATGCAAGCGGGTATGCGATGGGAGCAGCTTTAGCACATAAGAGAAATATAATCTTACATCCCATTGCATGTGCGAGTAAGACGTTGAATCCTGCTCAGACCAATTACACCACCACAGAGAAATAGCTACTTGCGGTAATTTTCGCGTTGGAAAAATTTAGAGCATATCTGCAGGGAACAAAGGTACTCATCCATACTGATCATTCGACAATAAAGCATTTAATGACAAAAAAAGATGCGAAGCCGAGGTTGATCAAATGGGTTCTCCTCCTCAAAGAATTTGACATAGAAACAATTGATCGAAATGGGACGAAGAACCAAGTTACAGATCACTCGTCCAGATTGGAAAACCCTGAGGTTGAGCGTAATGATCAGAGGTGAGTGCGGTGTTCCCAGATGAGCAGTTGTTCCATATTGAAGAATTTCCATGGTATGCCGACATAGTCAACTATCTGGTTTGCGAGCAATTCCCAAAGGAACATATTGACCATCGGAAGAGGAGGCTCAAGCACGAATGCAGATCATATTTATGGGATGAGCTGAATCTGTACAAAGGGGGGCATACCAGATTCTGCGACTATGCATACCAAATGCTGCTCAACAACACATATTATCGCAATGTCAGGACTCACCATATGGTGGGCACTTTGAAGGACAGTGCACCGCATCCAAGGTTTTACAGAGTGGATTCTTTTGGCCAATATTGTTTAAGGATGCAGCTGACTACGTGATGAAGTGTGATCGGTGCCAACGCACGGGTAACATTTCGTGGAAACATGCAATATCGATGCGCCGCAAGCGATGCGGCGGTAGTCTCTCAATTCCTGAAAAAAAATATTTTCACTCATTTTGGCACTCCACGTGCCATAATAATTGTTGAAGGGTACCACTTTGTCAATCATACTGTCAATGAGCTGCTGCGCAAATATGACATTCTCCACAAAGTGGCCACCACATACCATTCGTAGATGAATGGTCAGGCCAAGGTGTCTAATCGAGAAATCAAGCTGATACTTTAGAAGGTAGTAAGGCCTTCGCGGAATGATTGGGCAACAAAGCTCGACAATGCGTTGTGGATATACCGAACTGCATTTAAAACACCCATAGATATGTCCTCGTATGCATTGGTATTCAGTAAGGCATGTCATTTGCCTTTGGAGCTGGAATACAAGGCATTGTGGGCGGTGAAGAAACTAAACTTTGATTTGAAGAAAGCAAGAGAAGAGAGAAAACTGCAACTGGTTGAGTTGGAATAATGGAGAATCAACGCACATGAGAATGCAAAGATTTATAAGAAGCGCACCAAGCGCTGGCACGATAAAAATATATGCGACAAGAACCTCCAAGTCGGGCAGAGGGTCTTACTATTCAACTCACGATTTACGACTCTTCCCTGAAAAATTAAAATCACATTGGTCCGGACCATTCATAGTTAGAGAAGTATTTTCGCATGGCGCAGTCGAATTATCGAATGATGACAGAACCAACATATTCAAAGTTAATGGCCAACGAGGAAAACCGTATCATGGAGAAGGCTGGCATCGCCAAGTCGACTCCGTGGAACTAAGGAAAGAATAAAGTAGGTGGTCCTTGCGCTATCAGACGATCGAAATTCATCAGGGACATAAATTTTGGGAATCAAGGAATCTTCAACTTTTCTTTACTACTCTGAATTTTCATTCCACTATATCTTTTCAGTTCTTTATCTATTCTTAAAAAAAAAATAGGGGGGGGGGGGGGGAATCGTGCTGAACTGATTGGGTAAAAACTTTTTTTGTTGTTTAAAATCATTTGACCCTCTCATTGTTTTTCTTGCAACGATCGAGGCGCAAGATTGTGAAAGTGTTACACGAAGAAGCAACTTATCTTATTCCGTCACCACAATCCAAAGAAGATAGATCGCCACAAAGAAGGATGGATCAATACACAATGCGGGCGACAACGCAAATTTGGGGGTTGTATTCTTCCTTATCTTTATTTCAAATTCTGCACTATCGCATCGCATTTTACTTTTGAAAGTTTTATCACCACATCCTATTTGATTACCGCAATTATTTAATATTGATAAATTTAGTAAGTCGCCACATGCTGTCTCTTTGTCAATCATGATTTCAATGATGAAAAACATGCTTCTATTTCTTTCATATATACTAGAGTCAACTTAATTTTAAGATAGTCACCTCATGAAATATTTCTAGAAGTTAGGGGTATGCTAGCTTTATTTCAAACTCTCTTTACGAAGCTTTCTAAGAACATCACATGACTTCTTTCAATCTTTTGGCAATTGGGATATTGCCGCATTTTAAATTTAGGGGTGAGGTATTTATTTTCGACCTTGCTATTTTTAGCTTTATGAGAAAAAAACTGAGAATAATAACTCCACTGTCAACGCAATGGAAAAACCCATGTTGATAAGAGTTAAGTTGTGAAGGACACTTACCCGTAGTTGGATGTTCGCATGACACACGTGGGGATAAGCCAAAACGAAAGTAAGTCACCAGGAGCAATGCATAAATACAATGACCACAAATCCATTGCCAAGTAGGTATGAGTTTAGTCTGAGAAAGAGCGCATTGCTCGTAGTTTGATGTTCGCATGACACACGTAGGAACAAGCCAAAATGAAGGCAAGGCACTTGGATCAGCGCAAGGTCAGAAAAAAATAATAATGTCAAGAAATATGCAAGTTTTCTTTTTGAAATAAATCATGCGATGTCCCAAAATTTAGTAAAGTTTTTTTGAAGGTTAAACTTGCGGTCCCTATGTCTTAGGAATATTTTAAAAGGAGACTTGAATAAGAATTAAGGGAATTTTGGTGTATAGAATTTGAATGGAGTATCCTTGAGAAATCTAGGGAAAGAGAATTGCAGTCGACTTGCCAAAGGAAATCTTTAGCTTATGCTTGAGGATAAGCATTATTTAAATTCGGGGGTGTGATAGCGAGCAGAAATGCACGTTATTACAGTGCCAAGTTATTAAACAATAAAGGTTTGTGTTGATGAAATATGTTAGATTGCATCAAAAGCATTAAGTTTATAATATAGCAGTCACATGCGTCCATCGCATAGAAACAGTTAACTTTTGTGTTTTTATGCAGAATATGAGTTGGCGTAAGGCAAAAAGTGCGATCACAAGAAATCAACGGACGAGCACAACATTATTGCAAGGCTTTGCGGTGATTGTGTTCGCAAACATGTGCTTAAGAAGGATTGCTGCATAGAGTCGGTGCAACTTGGTAAGCGCATCTAAGTGAAAGGCATAATTAATCACGATGGGACAGAAAGCTGATGGCGGTCGAATCCGAATTAAGTTGACAGCTGCTAACGATGACAAGTACACTCAGCTTTTCGGTGATAAATATTCGGCGCATCAGTCCGAGAATTAAAGCCATCTCATCTGTGCAATCATAAGAGAGAAGCCGTCCTTCATCCCTAAGCTCTATAAATATCGAAGGCATCCTTCAGAAAATGGGTTCCGAAGTTCAGCAAGTTCACAAGTTCACATATTCAATAGTTTAACCTTGTCCATAGTTTTCCTTTTATTTTAAGGCGGAGTAAGAGAAGAGTCGAGACGCTGGAAGATCGCTTAGGGCAACTTGAGAGAGAACCCGGAGGCGTAGAAGCAAAAAGCGGGTCGACTCTCGCGAGAGCAAGATTATCTTTTGAACACGACTAGCAAAAGACAGTGTATAAACCTAAGAAGCAAGAATTGCTACCAGGCTCTTTATTCTCTTCTTGCATTGTTATTTTGTACTTCATCTTTATATTTATACAATAAAAGTCTTTATTCTACATTTGTTCACTCTCTTAGCACGCATGAGTAGCTAAACTTGTCGAATGGGTTGAAAATAACTAAGCTAACATGACCTAGGTTGTTCATTGCTTGCGATTATCTTGTTTTATGCTGTGCCAAACATCCTTTTAGAGCTACTCGAGAGATAGTCTAAAGAAAGAAGTTAAGACTTGAGAGATCTAGGTTAGAATCTAGACTCGAGAGAGCAAGATTAAAACTACATAAACAAGATAGGGACTTAGAGATAAACTTTGTTGCCAATCTGCATTGATGCATCATAGAGATAGGTATGATGTTATGTGGTCACCTTATTTGTGTGTGTGTCATTTTGTCATTGCATAAATAAGAATAGAGGCTTATGTGTAGGTCCTATAGACTTATCGCATATATCACATGCATTCTAGCTTTAGAAGCCGTGACATTCGTATCGAGAGATGGTTTACTATTGTATGTGTGTTGCATGATCTCGTAACTTGAACGCATCATAGGAAGTGTTAGCCGAAACCCTTCTCAACCCGTTCACCGCATATTCATTGTATCTTCCATTTTATCAACTATTTTTGAACTCCGCCGTATTTATTTATTTTTATTACCGCAAACAACATTCCCATCAACTGCTTTATTTTTTTGGTTACCGCAAAGTCTTCTGAAAATTACCACCGCATATTGCTTTCCCAAGTCCCTAAATTCGACCCTGGACTTACCAGGAAACTCAGTGGGGTTTACACTTGGATTCCACTGAGAAAACTTGAGTGCTCAATACATTTTCATCATCGCATTTCATCCATAATTCCACATCATAAAATAATGCATCACTTCCCTCCTCACCCTAGGCCCTACTGCCTGAAAAAGACCCAAGATCTCAAGCAGCTCCCAAGACACTATGGGCCACCTCCAACCTCCCTCACCATCCATGAACTCCGACAACCATGCCTCCAAACTACTCCCTGCATCATAAACCGCTGTAGATCTGTATGAATCCAAAATCGCACCCTCCGGCAGCCAAGGATCCCACTAAACAAAACAAGACCGACCATCAAACGAACTAGATGCTTGAATTTATCTCTACTACGCAAGATAGAACTCAAGTACTAAGACATCCCAACCGTACTCTGAACAACCCACAAAAATCGCCCACGCAAAACATACGCCTCCACCCATGCCACCTATAATGATCCCGATTTAATTAAGAGAAGCCAGACCTTGGGTGCAATTTTAGTTTTATATTATATTTTTTAATTAACTAATTGTTTGATAGTTTAAATTATTTGATTAGATTGTGTGTTCATGGTTTGGGTTTTAGTTCCACTTAAAGTTGTAAAAACACAAATCAATTCTCAAGAACAGGTAGATTTCATTATTTTAGTTTTCAATTGTAAGTCTTGGGGCTTGCACCATAATTATTAGGAGTGTTCGAAAAATCCGATGATCCAAAAAAATCAATCAACCTAACCCAATCTGTACAGTTTGAGTTGGATTATCAACCCATTTGAGTTGGGTTGGGTTCAAATAAATGAAAATTTTATGGGTTAGGTTGGTTCATGGGTTCACTTAATATAACCCGAACCAACCCGAGTTTATTATTAACTTTAAAATATATTTTTGTTATTACTTATAACACAATTATTTATACATATATTGATTTTAATTTTATTTAATTCTAATATTTTTGAATACTTTATTATTCAACAACTCTTAAAAGTAGTTTACTTGCACTTTAAAAAGAAAAAATTCACTGTATAAATTGAAATTGAGTTGTTAATTTTAATTTAATTTATGAAAATAATTGAATTAGATTTTTACATATTTATGTTTTGCTTTTTTTAGAATTTTTTTTTAAATAAATGACTCGATTAACTCAAACTAACCCAACTCAAATATTTCATGGTTGAGTTAGGTTGGGTTCATTTTTTAATAAGGTTATTTGGGTTGCTGAATAATTGGGTTGAGTCTATCAACCCAATTCAATCCAACTCATGAACACCCCTAATAATTATCAGTGTATGGACGTTGTATTTGTTGGATAGTGTTTTATTTTTGTTTTCATATTTACCTTTCATTTATTTGCTCCCTTGTATTTGGATGAACAGTGTAGGGGTAACTTTTTACTTTCATACGATATTTTTTCCTTTTTGTTTTATATAATTTCAACGGGTTTCTGATTTAATATTTCTTCAATTTTAGATTTTTGAATTATTAGATTGGATTATAATTTCTATATTTACGGTAGTTTTGAAATTTTGATTTTTAATATGGTTTAATTATTTTGATCCTTAGGAAGGATATATCCATCAATGATTTAAAATAAATATCGTATATTTAAATATGAGACATTTTTTGGGATTGAAATTCTATTTTTTAAATTTTTATTTACAAATTAGACATTCGTCCGGTCGACTCTAGAAAAAAATTTGTTTGGACCAGAAATGGGCCCAAATTAATTGCATCACTTTGGTTATACAGGCCCAAAAGACTAACTAGAAATCCAGGCCCATAAGAAAATAACAGCTGTCGTCGGTCAAAGAGTCAAACCTTCTGGTGCTATATATAAACCTTGCCGCCACTGTCGATGGTTGAAAAAACTCCGGCGACACCTTCCTCTGTTATATCGTATCGGGAAAGCTAGCTAAGCCACGGCGATGAAGTGACTAAGCGACGAACTAATACTCTACGCATGAAGACGAAGTAAAGTCCCCAAGCTCTTTTGAAGTGTCTTCTTCATTGCTAGCATTCCAAATACCAAACTGAGTTTCGAGCCAGTGTCGATTCTCAGAGTGAGAATTTAAAACCCATTTCCCGCCATGGCTGCAGCTGTTTATCGGCAAAACTTTTGCGCTTGATCCCTGTTCGCGGAATTTCCCACTCTATAATTTGATAAAAATTTTCGGATTGCAGCGAAAGTAGGAAAGATGAGTACAGTAGACAAGATGTTGATTAAAGGTATTCGGAGTTTTGACCCCGAAAATAGAAACGTCATCACCTTCTTCAAGCCCTTGACTCTGATCGTTGGCCCTAACGGTGCTGGGAAAACTGTAATTTCTCCTCCTCGAACTCCATTTGATATTTAAGTAACAGTATTCGTGGTCCTTGATTTACATTTGATTTTTTTCCCCAGACCATAATCGAATGCTTGAAACTCTCTTGTACCGGCGAGTTGCCTCCCAATGCCAGGTCCGGCCACAGCTTCATTCACGACCCTAAGGTCCGTCTGTTTTCGCTCTCTCAGTTTTTTTATGTAATATTTGTTTTGGACCAGAGGCGAAAGGGTTATCCATATGCAGGCTTTCCATTATTCTCAGCTCACGTAGCTTCTTCATTAAATAGAGAATTTGGATTTAAAAGCTTACTTGTCTGGTTATCTGGGTATTCTTGGACCTCTGTGTAGGTTGCAGGAGAGACAGAGACAAAGGGACAAATCAAGCTTCGGTTTAAGACAGCGGCAGGTAAGGACGTGGTTTGCATAAGGTCGTTCCAACTTACTCAGAAGGCATCCAAAATGGAGTATAAAGCAATTGAAAGCGTGCTTCAGACGATAAATCCACATACTGGAGAGGTGTTGCATATTATTATTATTATTTACATTTTTACATTAGTATTTTTCACGTATCATTCACACGGATTAAGAAGGTTTCTCAAGGCGAAGAAAAAAGGATGGTAGGTTGAAATAAAGTGAGTGTTGAGTGGAACTACAAAGCTTCGTCTTGCTCAACAGAAGCTTGTGCATTTAGATTTTCCTTTGATATGCAAGATTTAGAGAAAGTAGAACTGGGATCGAGGAATTTGGTGGGGTAATAACTTCATTGACTATTCAGTTGGTGTCAGCGGTATGTCTAGAGAATGGAAATGAGAAGCTAGTGGACAGCCCAAGAGATTACAAATTCTTCATGTTGAATGCAGGGGTGTTGGAAGCGTGAAAACTTAATTCGTATGATAGATTAGAGAGTATTTTCAATTCAGAAGGAAGGGAGATGGAGGTTCAGAGGAAGTTCAAACAATTAAATGTAATTTTATGTTGAAACTCAAAAGAAGTTGAGGAATACGGGTCTAAAGAGGAAAGCGGCAAACAAAGAGAGTGGGAGAAAGACAATTTGGAGTAAGGTGGCTGAACTTGACGTTTCGAGTTAAGTGAGGGAGAAAATAACGTGGGTGACCAAATTGAAGGAAGGAAGTGTCAGACTTCAACAAAATTAGTTGGGGGTGGGGGGTGGGGGCAGCAAACATTAGTTATTTGTATCAGTTTCTTCCATAATTGTTGATATGATTTAGAATCCCTGAGGTATACAGTCTTTGAAACTTTTACATTGAACTTGATAAGATGTCAAGATGGATTTATTAAAAAGAATATACAAAGAAAGTGTGGTGCTGTTCACCTCTTGGTTTCTTCATTGATGTTGAGAGGGCGTCCTTGCTTTTGTTAGAATTCTTGTACAATTTTTTGGCGTCAACTTTTCATTTTAACGTGGTCACTACTTTAGATAAAGGCAACAATCAATCATTTGTGACTATCAGGAACCCAATTTCATGGTGATTGTCATTTTCCTTTTTTCTTACAAAGAGCACTGCGATGTTTCCTGACAGAGCTTTCATGTTTTCTTGTTATAGAATTTTGGCATCCTTTTCCTGATGTATTGATGAGTAATATTCTCAGATTATGTATGTCGTTAATAATTTATTTTGCTTTTAAATGAGTTAGGTAACTTAAAATAATGCAGTGACTGTTGTTTATGCTGTTGATCATGTATACTTGTTGACGGGGTAGTGGCATGGGGATGTGGTGATTTGAGCTTTATGCTTTTCGTTAAAATTTGACATCCTTAATTTCAGTTATCATCGTTTTTGTTGTTGTAAAATTGCAGAAAGTTTGTCTCAGCTATAGATGTGCAGACATGGATAGGGAGATTCCTGCCTTAATGGGCGTGTCAAAGGCTGTTCTGGAAAATGTGATATTTGTTCACCAAGATGAAGCTAACTGGCCATTGCAAGATCCTTCAACACTAAAGAAGAAATTTGATGATATCTTCTCTGCTACAAGGTAATGTTTCCATGTTACAATGAAGTTGAGGTTGTTTGATGACTTATCTTGACATAATAAATAATATGGCTAAATCGTGTCTTTAAATAGTAAACATACAACATTGAGTTCTCAAATGGGTATTGTCATTGGCCAGAATAAGTAACAACTTTTATTCAAGTTAAGTCTATATTATCAATATCTTCTCTCTCTCCCTCTCCCTTCAGTAAAGATTAAAAATATTTATGAAAAATTATCACCAGATGGTCACTTATCTATTTCGTTTGATGCAATGCTACTTTTGCTCTTGCTGTTCTTAGAGAATCCGTTGACTCTCACTTTAGCCTCATAAGTCAGAACTAAGATTGTCTATATCATTACCTTTAGGAAATTTGTTTTGCCAATGTATCGGAAAGCCTTCCCCCCCCCTTTTCATATTCCCATTCTCTGGTGTTTGATTCCTTCTTATTCTTCCATGATTGATGATGTAAGTTCATATTTTAATTTTTGAGCATACTACTGACCAGATATACAAAGGCATTGGAGGTCATCAAGAAGCTTCACAAGGATCAGGCTCATGAAATAAAGACTTACAAACTGAAGTTGGAGAATCTTCAAACTTTAAAAGACGCAGCATATAAGGTTCTTCATGTTTTCCATTCATATGTGATAACTGATTTCAAATTCTATATCTCTTTGGCTAGCATTTTCCTTTTTGGAGGAGTTAGGTTCGACTGTCTGGGATCTTACACATCCCAAAGTATGGTGGAGCAATAATTCTTAGTTTTAAATTTTAATCTGTTTTGGTGAGTAAATTTTAAAAGATATTGAAGGTCTATGATCCCCTTTGGTGAAGAGAGTTCAACGTGGCCACTTTTTAAACCTTAGCAAATATGGTGGAACAAGAATTCTTAGTTTCTCCCTCCTACATCCAACGGTATTGCCAACCACGTTGTATTAGCTTGTGTAATTTTTCCTTCGTAAAGATTGTTACATCGAGGAACAAATGTGGTTGGCCTAAAAGAGTGACTGATATTAACTATACTATTCAATTTCAGTTTTAAATTCTTTCTTGGTCCTCCATTCAGTTCACTCTTAGATGCATTATTTAGTTACTATTCTCTCTGAAGGGTGGCACACAACCATTAACTGCATTTTCGTCCCGTTCTTTTGTGGTCCTGTGATCTTTCCTTCAAGTTTTTATTTGATACTTTAATTGTGAAAGAGAGAAAGATTTCAGATGTATTCTGTACTTTGGCGATGGAGTTGTCTTGCTGACATAATCTCTCACTATTACAGCTAAGGGAAAGCATTTCTCAAGATCAGGAAAAAACAGAATCTGTAAAAAGTCAAATGGAGGAACTGGAGAAGAACATCCAAGATGTTGATGCCAAAATTCACCATGCTGAAACACTCCTGAAAGATGTTCGAAAACTACAAGATCAAATATCTACCAAGACCGCTGAAAGAAGCACTTTATTTAAGGAGCAACAGAAGCAGTATGCTGCTCTCGCTGAGGAGAATGAAGGTCAGTTCTAGCTGGAGCAGAATAAATAGGTTCAAGTTTCTTGATAAGTAATAGGAACTTGGTAAAGAACTGGGAGGGCTAGCATCCTTCGATTAGTTTATATGGAGTAAGCAATTACTTAATACAACAATATATTCAATCATTAACATTTTTTAAGAGTGGTTGAAGTTGTTTCATTGTTTGGGTTTGGTATTTAAAGCATTATAGTGGTTTTCTTTGCTTTTCCTTATTTAAATGCAAACCCTTTTTGTAATTCTTTCAATTACGTAAAGTTCATCATCGTGTTGCTTTCATTTTATTTTCCTATTTAATTAAAAAAATAAAAAAAAATAAAAGAATAAAAGAAGGGTAAAAGAGAAACTAATTTCATTGAGGATTTTGGGGGTACTATCTTCTTAAACTTTTGTTGTCTGTATTTTACTAATTTAAATTTTCTTTCCTTTGCGTGGTGATGTCATCGTAATGTTTGTAAAAAGAGAGAAAAAGAGAAAGAGGAGACACAAGGTTTACATAGAAAACCCTAAAACGGGGAGGAAAAACCACAATAGAGAGTCTCTGTTTTATTAATTTTTTATCATGTGAGAGATACAAGAGAATTCTTATTTATAGGTTCCAACAAGCCTAAATACAAAAAAGAAAGAAAAAATAGGGTAAAGTAAATAACTATAATACCCCTGGGACTATAAACAATCAACTAAGTCCCTTATTTCCAACACTCCCCCTTAAGTTGGGGCATAGATATCAATCAGACTCAACTTGCTAACGCAAGAGTCAAAATTGTCTGAGTAATCTTTTAGTGAGAACATCTGCAACTTGTTGATTTGATGGAACATACAAAATACAGTTATTGCCATTGTCTAGTTTCTCTTTTATAAAGTGTCTGTCAATCTCCACATGTTTCGTTCAATCATGTTGTACTGGATTATTGGCGATGCTTATAGTAGCTTTATTATCGCAATAGATTTTCATAGGTAAGACACCATTTTGATGAAGATCAGGCAGTACTTTCTTCAACCAGATTTCTTCACAAATTCCCAAATACAAAGCTCTATATTCAGCCTTTGCACTATTTTTAGCAACTGCACTTTGCTTTTCTCCAAGTAATTAGGTTACCCCATACAAAGGTACAGTACCCTAAGGTAGACTTTTTGTCAGTCATCGATCCTACCCAGTCAGAGTCGGTATAGGTCTCAATGCATTTCCTGTCAGTTTTTCTGAATATTAGACCTTTACTGGGAGTGCTTTTCAAATATCTCAGAATTCAATTCACAGCTTCCATATGTTCTTCATGAGGTGTCTGCATAAATTGACCGACAACACTGGAAGCATAGGAAATGTCTGGTCTGGTATGTGATAAGTAAATTAACTTTCTCACTAGATGCTGATATCTTTCTTTATCAACTGGAACTTTGTTAACAGAATTTGCCAGTTTAGCATTGAATTTTATAGGAGTGTCAGTAGGTCTACATCCAGTCATACTTGTTTCCTTTAACAAGTTAAGAGTGTACTTCTGTTATGAGACAAAGACTCCTTCTCTTGATCTGACCACTTCCATTCGAAGGAAATACTTTAGATTCCCGAGGTCTTTGATTTCAAACTCGTCTGCCATCTTCTTTTTCAGTTTGGTGATCTCATTAATATCATCTTCTGACAAGATAATATCATCCATGTACACAATTAGGACAACAATTTTTCCAGACACCGACCTTTTTGTGAACATTGTATGGTCAGAGTGTCTTTGAGTGAACCCTTGGAATTTAACAAAGGTAGTAAATCTTTCAAACCAAGCTCTCGGGACTGTTTCAGACCATACAAGGACTTCCTGAGTTTACATACTTGATGATCAAATTGAGCTTCAAAACCTAGAGGAGAGCTCATATACACCTCTTCTTCTAAATCACCATTTAGAAAGACATTTTTCACATTAAGTTGGTGAAGAGGCCAATCTTTATTTATTGCAACAAAGAGATGAACCCTAATCGTGTTTAACTTCATTATAGGAGAGAGTTTCTGAATAGTCTACCCCATAAATCTGAGTAAACTCTTTCGTTACAAGTCTGGCCTTGTACTTGTCTAAAGTACCATCAAATTTATACTTCAGAGTGAACATCCACTTGCACCCAATTGTTTTATGTCCCTTTGAGAGAGTAACAAGGTCCCATGTCTTATTTTTTTCAAGAGCTCTCATGTCTTCCATAACAGTAGTCTTTCCAATATGGAATTTCCTTAGCCACATGTATGTTTTTTTGGTATTGTTGCTGTGTCAAGATTGGCAGTGAAAGCCCTGAACTTAGAAGACAGATTACTGTAAGATAGAAAGCTATACATAGAATACTTAGTGCAAGACCTGGTGCCCTTTCTCAAGGCAATTGGCATGTCAAGAGAAACATCATAATCCTCAGGTTTGTCTGACTTTTCATTTGCTTTCCCACCTGTAGTAGGATTCTGATCACACGTTTCAGGTTGAGGTAGAATTTCACTCTCTTGTGTTTCTGTTGTAGTCTCATCACTGTCTGCTACCCTGTTATTTTCTGGAACGAACACATCAATCCTACCATTCTCAATTACATCCACAATATCATCTTTGACACACAAATCATTATTATCAGGGACACTCAGTAGTACCTTGAGCTTGTGTCGGTTTAGATTCATGGACCGGAGCCGGCGGAACAGTAGGGGACACAATTTCCTTTCTGAGATTCTTCTCGTAGTATGTTAGCCAAGGGACCTGCTTAGTTGGTAGAACATTGTCATGGGGACTCAAGATGGGCTCAGGAAGAACAATAGGGAACGAGGATGTTGACCAGTTAGTCTCTTCACTAGTACTCTCCCCCTGAAGATGACTAATAGGGAATAAAAGTTTATCCTCAAGGAATGTGACATCCATGGAGATCAAGTATTTTCGAGAAGAAGGATGAAAGCATTTATAACCTCACTGGTGAAGAGGATATCCAAGGAAGACACATTTCTAAGCACGAGGGCTAAACTTAGTTTGGTTAGGGCCATGACTATGGACAAAGACAGAACACCCAAAAACCCAGAGAGGAACATTAGGAATGAGTCGTGTGGTCGGGTACGAGTCCTTGAGGCATTCAAGAGGGGTTTGGAGTTAGAGAACATGAGAAGACATTTGGTTAATCAGATAAGCTGTAGTAAGAACTGCATCTCCCCACAAATAAGATGGAAGAGAGGTAGATAGCATGAGAGATTGGACAACCTCGAGGAGGTGACGATTTTTTTCCTTTCAAGCACTCCATTATGTTGAGGGGTGGGTATAGGGCACACCAACTTTGGTGAACAATGCCTTTGGAGGACAGAAATTCACAAAGTGTATTATTGAGAAATTTATGACCATTGTCACTTCGAAGAATAACAATTTTAGTATTGAACTGAGTCTCTATAGTGGTGTAAAATTGTTGAAATATCGACGAGATCTCTGATTTTTCAGTGGGAAGAAAGACCCACCTAAGACAGTTATGATCATCGATAAATGTCACAAACCAATATTTTCCTAAAGAGGTGGTAATACTAGAGGGACCCCAAACATCACTATGAATAAAAGTAAAGGGTCGAGAAGGCTTGTAAGGTTGAGAGGGAAAGGTGACCCTATGTTGTTTTGCACGAATGCACACATCACAAGAAAGAGAAGAAGTATCAACTTTATGGAATAAATGAGGAAATAAAAATTTCATATATTGAAAATTTGGATGACCAAGGCAAAAATGCCACAACATACAATCTTTTTCCGAAGTTGAAAAATACAAAGATAACAAACGTCTTCTCCGAGCTCAAGTCCGGAAAGAAAACATTATCCGGCGAGAAGGCAACTTGACAATTTAGATCTCGGGTCATCTTACTAATAGATGGCAAATTGTAAGATAATTTAGGTACATGCAACACATTCTGTAAAGTTAAATCATGGAAGGGAGAAATATGACCTTTGCCTGCAATAGGAGCAAAAGATCCATATGCAATTATGATCTTTTCATTCCAGCACACGGAAGATACGATAGGAAGTGATCAAATGACCCAGTTAAGTGATCTGTAGCCCCTGAATCAAGTATTCATGGTTTATTGTCATTTATACTTAGGAAACTTAAGGGTTGTGATGTACCTGATTGAGCATTGCCCCAAGAGAAGGGACAACATAGTCACTTTGGCAATTTACCTGAGGTTGTGACTGGGAAGCACTCGCAAATTCACTTACCAATGCACGACCGGGATTGGACTTGTCTTGCGGAGGGCCTCTTCTACCATTTGGTCGTCTACCATGTAATTTCCAGCATTGTTCCGTTGTATGCCAGGTTTTTTTTTTGCAATGTTCACACACTGGAGTCTGTTTTCCATTGTGCTTCCATCATTATCAGATAATTTCACACTAAAAGCAACAAAATCAGGAGGTGACACAGTAGTGATGTTCATAGTACTGGATCTGTCTTCCTCAAGGTGGATCTCAGAACACACGTCCATAAGAGAGGGTATAGGTTTCTATCCCAATATACGACCTCGCACTGCATCAAATTTGGAGTTCAAACCAGCTAAGAAATTAGATACCCTATCTACTTCCTCAATTTTGGAATACTAGACACCTCCACATGGATAATCCCAAATAATTTTGTGACACAAGTCCATTTTCTACCAGATTAGGGACAATTTATTAAAGTACGAAGTGAAATCCATCGTCCCTTGTTTGCACTCGTGAACTTGTTTGCACAGAGTGTAAAGACGAGATGCATTTTGCCTTTTTGAATATAATTTTTGAACAACTCCTAGATATCTCGAGTGGTGGCAGTATACAACAATGGTTTCCCTATCTGAGGCTCCATACTATTAATCAGTAGTGATCATAGGAGTCCTCTCCTTTCCAAATGCACTCTCGAGGATCCCCTGGTCTAGGTTTGCGTATCTCACCAGTCAAATAACCGAACTTGTGACGCCCTTCAAGGACCATTTTAATAGATTGAGGCCAGGAGAAATAATTCTGGCCGTTTAACTTTTCTCTTGCAATTAAGCTTGGGGAATTTCCCATAGAACCAGACAAATAATTTGCAGTAGCCAAAGCAGGGAAAGAGATTACCGGATTCTTTGGATACATCGGTAAATTGGAAGGAACCTCTGAATTCAATACACTTGAATTTAAGTTTGTGGTTGTGGAAGCACCTAAGGCTACCCCAAGAGCGGCGATTTGTTGTTGAAAATTCACTAGAAGATCAACTAACTATTGTTGAACCATTGCCGGAGAAAGACCCATGGACCCATGATGTTCATAGCTGGGCGGCGGTGGATGGAGGAACCCAGGCGTCAACAAGCTGTTATAGGTGGGTAACGGCACATCACTCCAACTATGGACTTGCCTTGGTGATGTGTGGAAGATCCAGTAGCACCGACTTCAGATTCCGGCGGCTGGATGAAGTGGCCGGTGGCGACGGCGTTGGGAGTAAAGCTATTGAAAATAGGGTTATTAACCTAGGGGCGTTTATGTAATTGTGTATACCCCTAAGGTTTCCTACTGTCTATTTATACAGTGTGTGGGTGTATTCAGTGTATCGGATTAAAAATAATAAGAAAAGTTTCTATATCGTGGTTTTTCTCCCTGTACTAGGGTTTCCACGTAACTGCGTGTTATTCTCTTCTCTACGCTTTTACTTTTAACATGGTATCAGAGCTAGGTGACGAAACCCTAGCCGCTATGGAAGAGAATCAAGCACAGTCATGTTCTGCAGATGGAACTTCGAGTTTTGACATGAAGACGGCGATTCGTGCGGCTGTAAAAGAATGTTTTCAAGCAACCTTACCGGAGTTGCTTTCGGTCGTCCAACAACAATCAATGGAGAGCCGCCGTCCGTGGGAGCCGTCGCATCAAACAGGAGCTCCGATCAACGGACGAGCAGACCGTAGACAGATCGATCCGACCGTTCCAGGTGATAGCGTGTTGCCGTTCGTGCCATCGGAGTCTGCCGCGTTGTCTCAGACACCTGCGCTAGTTAGGGTCGTGCCGATTGGCCAACTCGCCTCAGTTCTAATCGATTTCCAAAGAGCCACGCCAAACGCGAACACTGCTGGAGTCGACTGACCTTCCGCGTCAAATGGGTCTGACCGGTCTTCCGCGTAAAACATGCTCGACCAACAGAAAGCGTTTCAGCTGTCGATCTACTACCCAATGGCGAGCCATCCTGCTGGCGATCATCTCGAGTTGTCCGGTCGGTTGGGTTCTTCACAGTTGCCGGCGACCTCCGTCCAGCCGGCGACTGCCTTTCAGCCGGTGATGTCGTTTCAACAGAAAGTAGGAGCCTTAGTTCTAACTGCTTGTGGTTCGACCCATTACCCAGACAATGTGAGACAACGGTTGGCTTATTTGCAACAACAGATTTCAGATTTGGATACAATGTTTAGCGCAAATCCCAATCTTGTTCAATCGGTTTATTCAGAGAACCCAATAAACTCGTTCCCTGTTTTGCCGAATGTTTCTTATTTATCTGGTTCAATGGGTAATTCTGCAGGACTTCTTGTAGGGGAAAAATTAAATGGCCAGAATTATTTCTCCTGGTCCCAATCAATCCGAATGGCCCTAGAAGGGCGTCACAAATTTGGGTACCTGACAAGGAAGATTCCAAAACCAGCACCTGACGATCCACAAGAACGAATCTGGAAAGGAGAAGACTCACTGTTACGTTCTGTTTTGGTGAATAGTGTGAAGCCTCAAATAGGGAGACCATTATTATATGTTGCAACCGCCAAGGATATTTGGGAGGCAGCGCAAGATTTGTACTAAAGAAGACAGAATGCCTCTTTACTATATACGCTCCACAAACAGATCCATGAATGCAAACAAGGATCCATGGACGTTACATCTTATTTTAACAAACTGTCAATGCTATGGCAAGAAATGGACTTGTGTCGAGAGATTGTTTGGAACTATGCACAAGATGGAGCCCAATACTTGAAAATCGAAGAGGCAGATCGTGTTTACGTGTTCTTGGCTGGATTAAATCCTAAATTCGATGGTGTCCGTAGTCGAATATTGGGCCAACGTCCGACTCCTTCACTTAGAGAAGTCTGCTTTTAAATACGGTTTGAAGAGGATCGGTCATGTGCCATGAATAATTCCATTCCTACAAATTCGATGGTGTCCGTAGTCGAATATTGGGCCAACGCCCGACTCCTTCACTTAGAGAAGTCTGCTTTTAAATACGGTTTGAAGAGGATCGGTCATGTGCCATGAATAATTCCATTCCTACAACTGACGCAGCCGCCTTCGTTGCAAAGTCGTCCAGTGCTGATTGCGATAAAAAACCCCCACCCGTGTGTGAACATTGTAAAAAGCTTTGGCACACAAAGGACCAGTGTTGGAAATTGCATGGGAAGCCCCCAAATAGCAGGCGACGATAGTCTCATGACAAATCTAATACTAGTTGTGTCCTGGTAAGTGACTCAGTAGATGAACAGACTCAGAAGCAATCTTCCGTTGACAATAAGCACAACTTGAGTGCGGTTGGGGTGAGTGCAATTGCACAGTCAGGTAATTTCCCTTCATTTGGCCTGATTAGTATAAATGGTAAAAAGCCATGGATTGTCGACTCAGGGGCCACAGATCATCTTACAAGTTCTTCAGAATTGTTTATGTCATATAACCCAAGTGCTGGTAATGAGCGTATTCGCATTGCAGATGGGCTCTTTGCCCCTGTTGTGGGGAAAGGCAATATCTCTCCGTTTGACGGTTTAATTCTGCGTGATGCCTTACATGTGCCTAAAATATCGTATAATCTGTTGTCTGTCATAAAATAACAAGAGATTTGAAGTGTAAGGCAATTTTCTCACTTGATTCCGTTTTGTTTCAGGATCTGAAATCGGGGATGACGATTGGCATTGCCCGACACGATAGGGGACTCTGCTTCCTTTTTGAAGAAGCTTCCTTTAGAGATGATCATCAAACTGGGTTTATGTCTTTAAATTTCTCTGCTTCTGAAAATGACTTTATGTTGTGGCATTTCTGTTTAGGACATCCGAATTTTCAATATATGAAGTATTTATTTTCGCATTTATTTCGCAATGTTAATACTTCTTCTTTAAATTGTGATGTGTGTATTTGTGCCAAGCAACATCGTGTTTCTTTCCGGTCTCAGCCTTATAAACCCCCGAGTCCTTTTTCCCTTGTTCACAGTGATGTATGGGGTCCCTCACCAATTACTACTTCCACTGGAAAACGGTAGTTTGTCACATTTATAGATGATCACACCCGCCTTACCTCAGTTTTCCTCCTTACTGACAAATCTGAAGTGTCATCTATTTTCCAACAATTTTATACAACTGTCGAAACTCAGTTTAAAACAAAGATTGGGAATTTACGAAGTGATAATGGGTGAGAATTTTTCAATACCTCCTTCAGGGATTTTCTTGTTTCTAAGGGTATTGTCCACCAGAGCTCGTGTGCATACACTCCGCAACAAAATGGAGTAGCTGAGCGTAAAAATCGTCATCTGGTTGAAGTAGCCCAGTCTCTTATGTTATCTGCCACTCTTCCGTCATACCTATAGGAAGATGCAGTTCTCACTGCTGCCCATCTCATTAATCGGATGCCTTTTCGTATTCTTAATCTTCATACTCCTTTAGAATTGTTTAAAGAGTCATTTTCAACCACTTGATTGATCTCTGATGTTCCTCTTCGGGTTTTTGGTTGTGTTGCTTTTGTTCACTCTCATGGTCCAAACTGCACAAAATTTGCTCCGCGTGCTCAGAAGTGTGTCTTTGTTAGATATCCACTTCATCAACGTGGATATTGTTAAAAGTAGAAGGGCAGAGAAGAGAATAACATACAGTTACGTGGAAACCCTAGTACAGAGAGAAAAACCACGATATAGAGACTTTTCTTATTATTTTTAATCTGATACACTAAATACATAGGGACACACTGTATAAATAGACAGTAGGAAACCCTACACAATTACATAAACGCCCCTAGGTTAATAACCTTATCTTCAACACTCCCCCTCAAGTTGGAGCATAAATATCGACAAGGTCCAACTTGCTTACACAATAATCAAAACTTTGTCTCAGTAACCCTTTTGTAAGTACATTAGCAACTTGTTGATTTGAAGGAATATAAGGGATGCATATGTTTCCACTGTCCAACCGTTCCTTAATGAAATGTCTGTCTTTCTCTAAGTGTTTAGTTTTGTCATGTTGAACTGGGTTATTTGCAATATTGATGGCAGCTTTATTGTCACAGAACAATTTCATCGGAAGCTCATTATCTTGCTGGAGATCTGATAATACTTTCTTCAACCAAATTTCTTCATAAATCCCTAGACTTATGGCCCTATACTCAGCCTCAGCACTACTTCAAGCAACAACTCCTTGTTTCTTACTTATCCAGGTGACTAGATTACCCCAGACAAACGTACAATACCCAGACGTCGATTTTCTATCAACCACAGACCTTGCCCAGTCAGCATCAGTGTAGGCTTCAACAGATGGTTTATTGGTCTTTTTGAACATTAGGCCTTTACCAGGAGTTCCTTTTAGATATCGAAGGATACGTTCAACTGCTATCATATGATCCTCACAAAGAGCTTGCATAAACTGACTCACAACACGTACTGCATAAGAAATATCAGGTCTTGTGTGAGACAAGTAGATCAACTTCCCGACTAACCGTTGATATCTTTCTTTATTAACAGGAACTCTATCATTCTTATCACTGAGCTTCACATTATACTCTATTGGTGTGTCAACAGGTTTACACCCAGTCATGCCTGTTTCTTTTAGTAAGTCCAGAGTATACTTTCGTTGAGAGACTGATATACCTTCTTTTGAGTGAGCCACTTCCATTCTCAGGAAGTATCTTAGCTTCCCGAGGTCTTTAATTTCAAACTCTCGGGCCATCTCTGGTTTGAGCCTCATGATCTCTGCATCATCATCCCCAGATAAAACAATGTTATCAACGTAGACAATAAGAACAACTATCTTCCCTGATGTCGATCATTTTATAAAAAGAGTGTGATCATAATGTCCCTGAATATAACCCTGTGTTTTCACAAAAGTTGTGAACCTGTCAAACTAGACCCTTGGAGACTGTTTCAATCCGTATAGTGACTTCCTCAATCTACACACCTTGTTTTTGAATTGACTCTTGAACCCAAGAGGGGGACTCATATAGACTTCCTCTTCAAGTTACCCATTCAAAAAAGCATTTTTAACATCAAGTTGGTGTAGAGGCCAATCTTTATTCACAACAACTGACAAGAGCACTCGGATAGTGTTAATTTTAGCCATAGGAGAAAAAAGTTACAGAATAATCTACTCCATATGTTTGAGTAAAGCCTCTTGCAACGAGTCTAGCCTTATACCGGTCAATCGTCCCATCTGACTTGTATTTTATAGTAAACACCCATTTACATCCAACTGTCTTGTGCCCTTCAGGCAAAGCCACTTGTTCCCACGTTCCATTCTTCTCGAGAGCTCTTATTTCTTCCATAACGGTAGACCGCCATTCTGGTTTTTTCATTGCAACACTTATGTCATTTGGAACCGCCTCAGTGTCCAAACTAGTAGTGAATGCTTTGAACTCGGATGCCAGATTACTATACATCATGTAACTATGCATAGGGTATTTAGTACATGAACGAGTGCCTTTCCTTAGAGCTATAGGAAGATCAAGCAATGCATCACGTCTTTCACCTCTCCAGGCTCCTCACCATGATCGACTATCTGTGTATCAGAAATTTCAGTAGTATCCTCCACATCATCATTAGCAAGAATCATTTTATTCTCTGCAGTTTCCCTTTCTGTCACTCTTTTAGTATTACTGCTTCCTTCTCCCTTGTCTTGCCTGTCTTCATCAGTCTCCATACATACATCAACATCATTAATTTCAAGAATATACGTACCTGGACCTGATGGCGGGTCTGACTCCTGCATTGGAGCCGACAGTTTTGGTTCGACAGGTGACATTGCTTCCTTCCTGAGATTCTTCCTATAGTAAGTTTTCCAAGGAACTTGGTTGGTAGGAAGGACCAGACTGTCATGCTCAGAACTAGGTTTAGACAGTTTGAATGGAAGCTGATTCTAAGGGAATAGCATAAGATGACCAGTTAGTCTCTTCATTCATGTTCTCCCCCTGAAGATGACTAACAGGGAAAAACGACTGATCCTCGAGGAAGGCGACATCCATGGAGACATAGTACTTACGAGATGACGGGTGATAGCACTTATATCCACGTTAATGGAGTGGATATCCAACAAAAACACACTTCTGAGCACGAGGAGTTAATTTTGTGCGGTTTGGACCATGGGAGTGAACAAAAACAACACAACCAAAAACCCGAAGAGGAACATCAGAGATCAATTGAGGAGTTGGAAAGGACACTTTAAACAATTCTAAAGGAGTATGAAGATTAAGAATACGAGAAGGCATCCGATTAATGAGATGGGCAGCAGTGAGAACTGCATCTTCCTATAGGTATGACGGAAGAGTGGCAGATAACATAAGAGACTGGGCTATTTCAACCAGATGACGATTTTTACGCTCAGCTACTCCATTTTGTTGCGGAGTGTATGCACACGATCTCTGGTGGACAATACCCTTAGAAACAAGAAAATCCCTGAAGGAGGTATTGAAAAATTCTCACCCATTATCACTTCGTAAAATCCCAATCTTTGTTTTAAACTGAGTTTCGACAGTTGTATAAAATTGTTGAAAAATAGATGACACTTCAGATTTGTCAGTAAGAAGGAAAACCCAGGTAAGGCGGGTGTGATCATCTATAAAAGTGACAAACCACCGTTTTCTAGTGGAAGTAGTAACTGGTGAGGAACCCCATACATCATTGTGAACAAGGGAAAAAGGACTCGAGGGTTTGTAAGGCTGAGACCGGAAAGAAACACGATTTTTCTCGGCACGAATACACATCACAATTTAAAGAAGAAGTATTAACATTGCGAAATAAATGCGGAAATAAATACTTCATATATTGAAAATTAGGATGTCCTAAACGGAAATGCCACAACATAAAGTCATTTTCAGAAGCAGAGAAATTTAAAGACATAAACCCAGTTTGATGATCATCTCTAGAGGAAGCTTCTTCAGAAAGGAAGTATAGTCCCCTATCGTGCCAGGCAGTGCCAATCGTCATCCTCGATTTCAGATCCTGAAATAAAACGGAATCAGGTGAGAAAATTGCCTTACACTTCAAATCTCTTGTTATTTTACTGACAGACAACAGATTATACGATATTTTAGGCACATGTAAGGTATCAAGTAGAATTAAACCGTCAAACGGAGAGATATGGCTTTTCCCCGCAACAGGGGCAAAAGACCCGTCTGTAATGCGAATACGCTCATTACCAACACTTGAGTTATATGACATAAACAATTCTGAAGAACTTGTAAGATGATCTGTGGCCCCTGAGTCCACAATCCATGGTTTTTTACCATTCATACTAATCAGGCCAAAGGAAGGGAAATTACCTGATTGTGCAATTGCACTCACCCCAACCGTACCCAAGTTGTGTTTACTGTCAATGGAAGATTGCTTCCGAGTCTGTTCATCTACTGAGTCACTTACCAGGGCACGACTAGTATTAGATTTGTCTCATGACTGTCGTCGCCTGCTGTTTGGGGGCTTCCCGTGCAATTTCCAATACTGATCCTTTGTGTGTCAGAGCTTTTTACAATGTTCACACACAGGTGGAGGTTTTTTATCGCCATCAGCACTGGACGACTTTGCAACAAAGGCAACTGCGTCAGTTGTAGGAATGGAATTATTCATAGCACACGATCGATCCTCTTCAAGCCGTATTTCGAAGCAGACTTCTCTAAGTGAAGGAGTCGGGTGTTGGCCCATTATTCGACTATGGACACCATCGAATTTAGGATTCAATCCAGCCAAGAACACGTAAACACGATCTGCCTTTTCGATTTTCAAGTATTGTGCCCCATCTTGTGCACAGTTCCAGACAATCTCTCGACACAAGTCCATTTTTTGCCATAGCATTGACAGTTTGTTAAAATAAGATGTAGCGTCCATGGATCCTTGTTTGCATTCATGGACCTGTTTGTGGAGCGTATATAGTCGAGAGGCATTCTGTCTTTTTGAGTACAAATCTTGCGCTGCCTCCCAGATATCCTTGGCGGTTGCAACATATAATAATGGTCTCTCTATTTGAGGCTCCATACTATTCACCAAAACCGAGCGTAACAGTGAGTCTTCTCCTTTCCAGATTCGTTTCTGTGGATCGTCAGGTGCTGGTTTTGGAATTTCCCCTGTCAGATACCCAAATTTGTGACACCCTTCCAGGGCCATTTGGATTGATTGGGACCAAGAGAAATAATTCTGGCCATTTAATTTTTCCCCTACAAGAAGTCCTGCAGAATTACCTATTGAACCAAATAAATAAGAAATATTCGGCAGAACAGGAAACGAGTTTACCGGGTTCTCTGAATAAATTGGTTGAACAGGATTGGGATTTGCGCCAAACATTGTATCCAAATTTGAAATCTGTTGTTGCAGATAAGCCAACCGTTGTCTCACATCGTCTGGGTAATGGGTCGAACCACAAGCGGCTGGAACCGGGTTTGCTACTTTCTGCTGAAACGACATCACCGGCTGGAAGGCAGTCGCCGGCTGGACGGAGGTCGAAGGCAACCTTGAAGAACCCAGCCGACCGGACAACTCGAGATGATCGCCGGTAGGCTGGCTCGCCGTTGGGTAGTAGATCGATGGCTGAAACCCACTCTGTCGGTCGAGCATGTTTGATGCGGACGGTCGATCGACTCCAGTAGTGAAGGTGTCAGACGCGCGGTCGATCTCCATTGTGTTCTTGTTTGGCATAGCTCGCTGGAAGTCGACCAGATCTGAGGCAAGCTGGCCGATCGGCGCGACCCCAACCAACGAAGATATCTGAGGCGGTGTGGCGGACTCCGATGGCACAAACGCCAACACCCTATCACCTGGAACAATCGGATTGGTATGTCTGCAGTCTACTCGTCCGTCGATCGAAACTTCTGTCTGATGCGGCGGCTCCCACGGACTCTCCATCGACTGCTTTTGGACGGTTGAAAGTAACCGCGGTAAGGCTGCTTGAAAACATTCTTTTACAGCCGCTTGAATCGCCGTCTTCATGTTAAAACTTGAATTTCCATATTCAGAAGATGACTGTGCTTGATTCTCTTCCATAGCGGTTGGGGTTTCGTCATCTCGCTCTGATACCATGTTAAAAGTAAAAGCGTAGAGAAGAGAATAACACACAGTTACGTGGAAACCTTAGTACAGGGAGAAAAACCACGATATAGAGACTTTTCTTATTATTTTTAATCTGATACACTGAATACACAGGGACACACTGTATAAATAGACAGTAATAAACCTTAGGGGTCTACGCAATTACATAAATGCCCCTAGGTTAATAACTCTATTTTCAACTGATATAAGTGCTATCACCCGTCCTCTCGTAAGTACTATGTCTCAATGGATGTCACCTTCCTCGAAGATCAGTCGTTTTTCCTTGTTAGTCATCTTCAGGGGGAGAACATGAGTGAAGAGACTAACTGGTCATCCTATGCTATTCCCTTAGAATCAACTTCCATTCAAACCTTGTCTAAACCTAGTTCTGAGCATGACAGTCTGGTCCTTTCTACCAACCAAGTTCCTTGGAAAACTTACTATAGGAAGAATCTCAGGAAGGAAACAGTGTCACCTGTCGAGCCAAAACTGCCGGCTCTAGTACATGAGTCTAACCTGCCATCAGATCTAGGTATGTCCATTCCTGAAATTAATGATGTTGATGTATGTATGGAGACTGATGAATGCAGGCAAGACAAGGGAGACAAAAGTAGTAATACTGAAAAAATGGCAGAAGGGGAGACAGTAGAGAATGAAATGATTCTTGCTAATGATGGTGTAGAAGAAGTCTCTGATACACAGATAGTTGATCATGGAGAGGAGCCTGGAGAGGTGAAAGAACATGATGCATCGCTTGATCTGCCTATAGCTCTGAGGAAAGGCACTCGTTTATGTACTAAATATCCTACGCATAGTTACATGACGTATAGTAATCTGGCAACCGAGTTCAAAGCATTCACTACTAGTTTGGACGCTGAGGCGGTTCCAAATGACATAAGTGTTGCAATGAAAAAACCAGAATGGTGGTCTGCTGTTATGGAAGAAATGAGAGCGCTCGAGAAGAATAGAACTTGGGAACAGGCAGCTTTGCCTGAAGGGCACAAGACAGTTGGATGTAAATGGATGTTTACTATAAAATACAAGTCAGATGGGATGATTGACCGGTACAAGGCTAGATTTGTTGCAAGAGGATTTACTCAGACCTATGAAGTAGATTATTCTAAAACTTTTTCTCCTGTAGCCAAACTTAACACTATCCGAGTGCTCTTGTCTGTTGCTGTAAATAAGGATTGGTCCCTAAACCAGCTTGATGTTAAAAATGCCTTTTTGAATGGGGAACTTGAAGAGGAAGTCTATATGAGTCCTCCTCCTGGGTTCGAGAGTCAATTAAAAAACAAGGTGTGTAGATTGAGGAAGTCGTTATACGGATTGAAACAGTCTCCAAGGGCCTGGTTTGATAGGTTCACAACCTTTGTAAAAGCACAGGGGTATGTTTAGGGGCATTCTGATCACACTCTTTTTATAAAAAGATCAACATCAGGGAAGATAGCTCTCTTATTGTCTATGTTGATGACATTGTTTTATCTGGGGATGATGAAGCAGAGATCATGAGATTCAAAATAGAGATGGCTCGAGAATTTGAAATTAAAGACCTCGGGAAGCTAAGATACTTTTTGGGAATGGAAGTGGCTCGCTCAAAAGAAGGTATATCAGTCTCTCAACAAAAATATACTCTGGACTTACTAAAGGAAACATGCATGACTGGGTGTAAACCTGTTGACACACCAGTAGAGTATAATGCGAAGCTCA
Organism: Benincasa hispida; assembly: GCF_009727055.1. Taxonomy (NCBI): domain Eukaryota; kingdom Viridiplantae; phylum Streptophyta; class Magnoliopsida; order Cucurbitales; family Cucurbitaceae; genus Benincasa; species Benincasa hispida. Next base: position 3,745,021 of record NC_052349.1, on the reverse strand, counting down.
GTGATAAGAATGATAGAGTTCCTGTTAATAAAGAAAGATGTCAATGATTAGTTGGGAAGTTGATCTACTTGTCTCACACAAGACCTGATATTTCTTATTCAGTAGGTGTTGTCAGTCAATTTATGCAAGCTCCATGTGAGGATCATATGACAGTAGTTGATCGTATCCTTCGATACTTGAAAGGAACCCCTGACAAAGGTCTAATGTTCATAAAGACCGAAAAACGATCTGTTGAAGCTTACACTGATTCTGACTGGGCAAGGTCTGTTGTTGATAGAAAATCAATGTCTGGGTACTGTACGTTTGTCTGGGGTAATCTTGTCACCTGGAGAAGTAAGAAACAAGGAGTTGTTGCTAGAAGTAGTGCTGAGGCTGAGTATAGGGCCATGAGTCTAGGGACTTGTGGAGAAATTTGGTTGAAGAAAGTACTATCAGATCTCCAGCAAGATAATGAGCTTCCGATAAAACTGTTTTGGGACAATAAAGCTGCCATCAATATTGCAAATAACCGGTTCAACACGATAGAACTAAACACGTAGAGATAGACAGACATTTCATTAAGGAGAGGTTGGACAGTGGAAACATATGCATCCCCTATATTCCTTCAAATCAACAAGTTGCTGATGTATTTACAAAAGGGTTACTGAGACAAAGCTTTGATTATTGTGTAAGCAAGTTGGGCCTTGTCGATATTTATGCTCCAGCTCGAGGGGGAGTGTTGAAAATATGGTTATTAACCTAGGGGCGTTTATGTAATTGTGTAGACCCCTAGGGTTTCCTACTGTCTATTTATACAGTGTGTCCCTATGTATTTAGTGTATCAGATTAAAAATAATAAGAAAAGTCTCTATATCGTGGTTTTTCTCCCCGTACTAGGGTTTCCACGTAATTGTGTGTTATTCTCTTCTCTACGCTTTTACTTTTAACAAAAGCCAGTGGCGCTAGGGTTCTTGATCGGCTGCTATTGAGGATGTATTTGCAGCAATCAAAGATACTCACCAACGGCGGTTTGAATGGATGTATTTGCAGCGATCGAAGATACTGGCCAACGGTGGTCTGAATGGCAGTGGCAGCGGTGGCAGTCAAAGGCTCCGTTAGTGGTTGTGGTGGAAGCGGTGTTGGTGCAGCACTAAGGTTATCTTGCACCGGTTGGTTTTTGCCGATGGCGGTTTGGGTTTTGTCACCATACTCTGATACCATTGTTAAGAGAGAGGAAAAGAGAAGGAGGAGACACAAGGTTTACGTGGAAAACCCTAGAACGGGGAGAAAAAACCACGATAGATAGTTTCCGTTTTATTAATTTTTCATCATGTGAGAGATACAAGAGGATTCTTATTTATAGGCTCCAACAAGCCTAAATACAAAAAAGGAAAGAAAAGATAGGGTAAAGTAAATAACTATAATATCTCCGAGACTATAAACAATCAACTAACTCCCTTATTTCCGACAATTTTTATCTTTCTCACTATGGTCTTCAGTCTGTTGATTTTTCTTTGTTGTGGGGTTTCCTTCTCATTGACTTTTCTCCCTTTCGTAGACACTGATGAAGAATTGAAGGAATGGAAAACCAAGTTTGAAGAAAGAATTGCTATTTTGGAGTCTAAGGTAAGCAAGTTGGAGAGGGAGATGAATGACATGGAGACAAAAAGTTCCTTTCTTAAGCAGACAATTAATGAATATATATGGGAGATTAGCAAGCTTCAAACAGAAGCTGAGGTCAGTCATCTTTGCCCAAAATTTTAACAATTTTGTCCCCGCTTTTTATCGCCAAAAAGGATGGGTATACATTGCCTTCAAATGTAGAAGGTGATGCCTCAGTACTTTTGAAACCAATATCTGCTATTGTTTAAACTTTTGACTCCAGGTGCACATGTCATTGAAGAATGAACGTGATTCTACTATTGAAGAACTTTTTGCAAGACATCATCTTGGTTCTGTGCCAAATGCTCCTTTCAGTGACGAAGTTGCATCTAACCTAACCAATAGGATAAAATCAAGACTAGTGGACCTTGACAAGGATATGCAAGATAAAAGGGTAACTTTCTTGCTTTCAATTGACTTTATATTATCTATGCTGGGGAATAGTTTAGTATAGAAACTGTTTGTATCTGTTTTTTTTCCCTCTCCTCAAAAGCCTTTTCTCGAGAACCAATATACTAAGGGAGATGGAATTGCAGCTTTCAAATGATGTTGAACTTAAGACAGCCTGGGATTGTTACATGGATGCAAATGATCGATGGAAAAATATCGAGGCCCAAAAACATGCTAAGGTGGACATTAAAGTAAGTATGAAATGATGTTGAAACTTCAAAAAAGAAAAAAATGTTTCAACTGTATGTTGTTTATTCTATTAACTGACCTTATGCAGAGAGGAATCATGAAAAGAATTGAAGAGAAGGAGAGCGAGCGTGATTCATTCGAACTTCAAATTTCTCATGTCGATCTTTCTCACATTGATGAAAGAGAAAAAAACATGGTAGGTAGTAGTTGTCCTACTTCATATTTTTTAAAAATTGGAGTTGCATAGTCTTTTTTGGAGGGGATGGAGATGATGCATATGGACATCATCTCTTGGTTATTGCAGCAAATTGAGGTTGAGAGAAAGACAAACCAGCTTGCTGAAAGAGAATTTGAATCAACAATACGTCAAAAGCAAAGTGATCTATATGGCATTGAGCAGAAAATTAAGGCTGTTAACAGAGAGAAGGACATAATGGCTGGTGACTCTGAGGACAGGGTAAAACTTGCTCTCAAGAAAGCGGAGTTAGATAATCATAAAAAGAAGCATAGAAAGATGTAAGTGAAATCTCTCTTTCTGGCTTATGTTTCATGGCATGTCAGCTTCTAACCAAGGGTAATGGTGAAAGTCTGAGGATGAAACCAAGTTGGAGTTTAAAAATTCAAATCTTGGACTAATTTTGTGGGATACTGTGAATCTCATACATTGCATGATTGTCAAAGTGTTATAGGCCAGTGGTATCACTATTTATAGCCCTGGTGAACATCGAGTGTTTGGGAGTTTCTGCATAAATAAGTTTTGTCAGCTTCAATTGCAGATATTTATGTTTTTTGCTTCTCTCTCAATACTTGTTTCTTCAGAATTGACGAGTACAAGGACAAAATTAGAGCAGTGCTGAAGGGGAGATTTCCTCCAGAGAAGGATTTGAAGAAAGAAATCACTCAAGCGCTCAGGTTCTTCTAGTTCTAGCCTAAATACCTTTCTGCTATCTATTTGAAGTATAATTCTAGTGTTGAATGCTTGCTGGGACCAATGCTATCACATACACAATATTTGTTGACAATTATTTTCTTTACCCCAACTGATGAACTGGTGTTACAAGAGAGCTATCAAACCTGTTAAGATAAAGAACAGTGGAACAATATAGACCGTATCTATAAATAAGGATCACGTGGGGCATGAAATTTGTTCCATTTCATATCTATCCCACTACATTCTATGTCATCGTTTTTGCTTGGAATGCATTTTATGAAGATAGTTTTCTTTACACATTGTTTACAGCTCGCGGATGGAGTTGCTATGTTGTAATGTGTCTATTGTTTTGTTGTGTTATACTTGGAAAGAATTATGTTCTTAATCTTGCATAAATATGTTACACACGCGCGCATTTAATTCTCTCTTGCAAACACATAATATCCATCTTGGTAGAATATTTAGGTTACATATAAATTGGAGGAATGGAAATATTAATCTCCTTTTTCTCTTATTAAATATGTGCAAATTAGGTCTTCTGATATAGGAGAAAGACCTTTTACAAATATGGAAAGAATAAAGACAATAAAGGAAAAATAAATATTCATATACAAATATAGAAATTCCAACACTCCCAAGCTAGTTTGAAGATGTCTTCCATAGTTAGCTTGTCAATGAATCTGTCAAATTGTTTCTTTGGAAGGTCTTTAGTTAGCACATCATTGTTCCTGCTTCAATTTTTTCTTTAATAAAATGCTTATCAACCTTTATATTTTGTTCTATCATTTAGAACTGGATTATGGGCAACAGAAATTGCAACTTTATTGTCACAATAAATCTATATAGGCATAGTCAAAGAAATCTTCAATTCTTCAAGTATCTTTTTGATCCATATGCCCTCACAAATTCCATGAGCCAAGGCTCTAAACTCTGCTTCAACACTATTTCTGGCCACCACATTTTGTTTTTTACTTTTCCAGGTAACCAAATTTCCTCCAACGAAGGAACAATAACCAGAGGTAGATCTTCTATCTGTAGTACTTCCAGCCTAATCTGCATTAGTGTAGACTTTTATTTGGAAGTGCTTATTCCTTTTGAATAGAATACCTTTTCCAGGAGACCCTTTCAAATATCTCAAAATTCTGTAGGCAGCTTCAAAATAAGTTGGTCTAGGAGCATGCATAAACTGACTAACCATGGTCACAACAAATACAATATTAGGATGTGTATGAGACAGATAAATTAATCTACCAACAAACCTCTAATATCGTTCCTTGTCCTTTATTTCTTCTGCTTTTGCTGCTAGAAGCTTTATATTAGGTTCAATAGGAGTTTTTGCAACCTTACAACCAAGCAAGCCTGTTTCTTTAAGCAAGTCAAGGACATACTTTCTTTGGTTAACAAAGTTCCCTTTCTTTGATCTTGCAAATTCCATGCCTAGAAAATATTTTAACGTTCCCAAATCCTTCATTTGAAATTCACGAGCCAGTTTTTTCTTGTGATAAGCTAAGCCTGCTTCATCACCACCTATGAGAATAATATCATCTACATAAACAATCAAAATTGAGATCTTATTATTCTCTGAATGTTTATAAAATAATGTATGATCTGCTTGACTTTGAAGAAATCCATAACTGGACATAACTTTTCCAAAACGCTCAAACCAAGCACTTGATGACTGTTTAAGACCATAGAGAGATTTTTTTTTTAATTTGAAAATTTTACTACAGCCAAGCTCCTTCTCAAAGCCTGGTGGTAAGCTCATAAAGACCTCTTCCTTAAGGTCACCATTCAGAAAAGCATTTTTCACGTCAAGTTGGTAAAGTGGCCAATCTAAATTAACTGTAAGAGACAAAAAGACTCTAATAGAGTTAATTTTTGCAACAAGGTCAAATGTTTCCTGAAAATCAATTCCATATGTCTTAATGAATCCTTTAGCTACCAGTTTGGCTTTGTATCTTTCAACACTACCATTAGCATGACACTTCATGGTAAACACCCATTCACACCCCACTGGTTTCTTATTCTTAGGTAAATCTATTGTTTTTCAAGTTCCATTTTGTTTTAGAGCATTCATCTCCTCCATAACTGCTAATTTCCAATTTGGATGATCTAAAGCCGCATGCATATTCTTTGGAACAAACAAGTCATCAATCATGGATGTGAAAGATCTAAAATTTTGATATGTCATAAAGTTTGCAATAGGAGATTTGGTACAACTTCGAATACCTTTTCTAAGGGAAATGGGAACATCAAGATCAGACACTACTGGAAATGTAATTTGAGTAGTTGAAGGAGTAGGAATAGAAGAAGAATTACCAGTTTCAGTCGTCGGGGTCTCAGATTGGTCTTGTTAAGGATCAACTATCTTATCTGGGTTCTTTTGATTGAATTTTCTTCTGGTATAAAACCTAAACTCAGGCACTTGATTAATATGATCATTTTGTAGTATTTCTCCCTCTGATTGAGAAGCTTTTACACTTGGCATCATAGAACTAGTAACATCTGAATAATTAGGACTGGGCAAAGGAATACAAACATCCTAAAAATTTTCTTCCAAATTTGGTTTTTCCCCCTGAAGAGAATTTTGGGGAAATAGGATTGATTTTCTAGAAAAGACACATCCATACTCACGAACAGTTTTTTTTATTAGAGGATCAAAACATTTATAACCTTTTTTATTTGAAGAGTAACCCAACAAAATGCATTTAACAACCCTATGATCACGTTTGGACCGGAATTGATCAGGTATGTGAACATAAGTAGTACACCAAAACTTTGAGGGGTAATTCTGAATATATGTGGGATATTAGAAATTCTTTTTTAAGGCAGTCGATGGGAGTCTTAAAATTCAAGATCTTATTTTTTCTGAATATATGTGGGATGTTAGATATTTTGGAACTTGCATATATGTGGGATGTTAGATATTTTGGAACTTGCATAGAAAACATTATAGTACATGCCACTTCAAGTAAATGCCTATTTTTTCTTTCAACAATCCCATTTTGTTGGGGAGTATCTCGACATGTAGACGGATGAATAATACCTTTCTTTCAAAAATTCGCCAAAAAACTCATTAAAGTACTCATTTCCATTATCAGGGTGTAAAATGCTGATTTTGGTTTGAAACTGTGTTTCAATCATATTGTAAAAATGTTTAAAAATGTCTTTCACCTCAGATTATTATTATTATTATTATTTTTGCATTAAATAAATCCAAGATAAACGAGTATGATCATCAATAAAAGTAACAAACCATTCTTTTCCACTGAGTCGTAATTTTAGGACCCCAAACATTGGTATGAATTAAATAAAAAGGTTTCGAAGTCTTGTAAGGTTTTGGAAAACATGTGGACCGATGATTTTTGGCGAAAATGCAACTTTCACAATCAAAAGATGAACAATCAATTCCCTTAAATAAATTTTCAAATATTTGAGATCAGAAAAACTGGGATACCCTAGTCTATGATGCCACGATATAATTTGTTCTTTAACAGAAAGGGAACTGATACTACTAAGATCTTGAGTTATTTTATTACTAAAAGAGCCTTCATCAAAGTAGTAGAGACCATCAAACATCCTAGCACTCCCAATCATCCTCTCCAAATCCTGATCCTGAAAAATGCAATGAAATTCAAAGAATGTAACACAACAATTAGAATCTTTGGAAAGTTTAGCAATGGATAAAAGATTACAGACTAATTTTGGAACATGTAAGACAGATTGGAGAGATATTTTCAGTCAATTTATTAGTTCTTTTTCCTGCAACAGAAGAAAAACTACCATCAACAATTCTAAATATAATGGAGAGTACAAATTAAAAGAAGAAGAAGAACTAGTCATGTGATCTGAAGCTCCGAAATCAATAATCCATGGAGATGAATTTCTACACGAGAATGTCTTGGACCTGTGTGAGTCAAGAAACATATGAATTATTAGATGAAAAATTGGTGGTTGGCAGTTGTAGTGTTTGATGAATTTGCTCTTGTAACATGGTAGAAGATTTAACAAATAGTAGAAATCCACCCAAAAAGAAAGAGTTTTAAAACCAAATCATAGAAGCAACCCAAACCAGTTTGAACCAAACCAGGAGTGAACCAAACCAGAATTTGAACCAACCAAAAAATAAATTTTGAACTAGACCATAGGTGAACCAAACCAAGACCAAGCTAGACCAAATGTTGAACCAATTGTTGGATTGGACCAAACCAAATCAGGAGTTAACCAAACCGGAAGGTGAACTGGGCCAGAACAAAAAAAAAAACTACAGACACGATCGTGAGCAGCTACTTCGACGGGAGATAATGCGAGCAGTAGAGGACAACATGATCGTCGACTCGACAACAGAGGGCAAGGCACCGACGACGATGGCGGAAGACACGGACGACAATTTCGAAGGTGGAAAATCAGTCGAACACAAAACTCACGTCGAACACGTCTTCTTCCACTGGCAGCGTAGCGACGCGTCAACACAACAAGGGGTGGTGCCTGTTTTAAGGTGGACCAGCTGCGGTGGCGGCTATTCCAAGATTGATCTATAGGTCCATTAGGTTCCCCTAGTGAAGTTATCTCGAGATTGTTCGAAGTTGAGTGTGTTGTTTCACTTGGCAGCTAGGGTTCCAATGATGGTGATAATTAGGTGACGGCTAGGGGTTTTTGGAGGGCCACTACGATTTTATTGATGAGGAAGAAAAGATGCGGCGACTAGGGTTTCATGGTAGTAGTGTTAGCGGCTAGGATTTTGTTTAATAGCCAAGATTTACCCGCTTTGATACCATATAGAAATTGGAGGAATAGAAATATTAATCTCCTTTTTCTCTTATTAAATATGTGCAGATTAGGTCTTCTTATATAGGAGAAAGACCTTTTACAAATATGGAAAGAATAAAGACAATAAAGGAAAAATAAATATTCATATACAATATAGAAATTTCAACAGGTTGTGCATTAAAGCATTGGCCAAATGTATTGCCTTAGATCTCAAGAATATAATATTTGTACTTGTGATTATCTATCATTTACTGGCTTGGTCTCGTTCCCCCTTCTTTTCTTTAGCTTCTCGATTTGGGATGTTTCACAAATTCAGTCTCAGGAGAATTTTAAACACCAATCATCGGCTAACTTCTCGTCTTGGGGGGATTATGTTAGCATAAAAAAGTTTATTTTGTTGGGATGATTCAATAGAATGAGCTTTATATTCTTTGCAACAGGCATTACCTTACCTTCCTTTCAAAGAGCAAGCTTAATCTTCTTTTCTCCTATCTCAGGGGTGTTGGCATGGAGTATGATGACCTAAATTCTAAATCTCGTGAAGCTGAGAAGGATGTGAATATGTTGCAGATGAAAATACAGGAAGTTAATTGCAACCTTTCCAGATATCAAAAGGAAATGGAGTGTGAGTTTTCCTTCTGGCCAGTATTTTAGGAATGATCCATTCTTAAATTTTCTCTCTTCATTTATATTTTTAGATGTTTGTTATTGAATTGTTGTTATGAGAATGGTTTTTCTACTTTTCTTTTTAGTTCATCCTTATTTTAAGGTTGTTTTCTTTTTATGTTGGTTTCAACATGTTTCTTGTTGATGTAAAGGGAATTAGGGAAATAATGGTTAATCATTTTTATTCTCTTATCTGGACTATTATTCATTTTCAGTTTTCTTATAGGATTTTATTCTCTATAAATAGGAGTTTCCTCTCATGTAGTCTTTACACTTTGATTGATAATTAAAACTCATAAACTTGATTCTTGGAGGATTAAATCCTTAAGGCTACTTAGGCTACTTCATGAATATTTGAGCAACGCATCAAAGTAACCTGATAAAAGATAGTCCAAGTGTCTAATATTTGAAGAAAAAGACTCCCTTAAAGATGGCTTTTAAATTTACAGTTCTATGAATTAGAATTTTCAGCAAGTATTTGTGTTGCCTTTAGCATCACACACACACAACACCGCCCCCCCCACCCCCGCGCTTCCTCAATCTCACTAAATACCACCATTTTTGTCTATATAAGATTGTTTGATTGCAAACGTCATTTCCATCATTTGTTTCGGTGCAGCAAGAAAGAGATTTGTTGAATCCAAACTTCAGTCCTTGGATCCACACTCTTTTAGTGTTGATTTGTATCTCAAGGCCCTGGAAGGGGCTAAGGAGAAAAAAGATGTGCAGAAAAGGTTAAACTTCACGATGCTGCCATTTTGAGATTTTAATTTAATTTACCTTTTCTTTCCAATGATGATTCATAAGGTTTTTGGTGCATTATCTGCAGCAAGTACAATATTGCAGATGGTATGCGTCAAATGTTTGATCCATTTGAAAGAGTTGCCCGTGCTCATCATGTTTGCCCTTGTTGTGAGCGCCCCTTCACAGCAGAAGAAGAAGATGAATTTGTTAAAAAGGTCGAAATGCTGTTTCATTCAAACCCTCGATTATTTTTTCCACCTGATGCTCTTATGCTTTTCCTGCACATTTTTCCTATGATTTATTCTGCTCTGTCTTTAAGTACTTGTTCTTCTTTTTTCTTTTCTTTTCTTCTTTTTTTATTTATTTATTTATTTTTTTTATTTTTATGAAAAACATGTAACATAATTTCATTGATAGTATGAAATTACAAAAGGGCAAAAGATGCCGTGAGAAGTTACATGATGCTATTCCAATGTGTAATGAGAGAAGTAAGGTCGTAATCACAAAAGAGAGGGGTGAGTTTACACCAAGTTAAAGATGTATACAAAAGGTGATCAAAGAATTGAGGAAAATCCTTCATTTGTTTTTCAAATATGCGATGGTTATGTTCACTCCAAACAAGTCAAAAGAAGGCTTTGATGATGAAGGTCCATAGAATTGCTTTCTCATTCTTGAAGGGATGACCTATGAGCGTCAGATTCAAGAGAGTGGTTGGGTTGACGGGAAACACTATAGGATAATTGAGGTATGTGAGGATTTTCCCCCAAAAATCACCAGCAAAATCACAAAATACCAACATGCGCATAATGGTTTCACAGCTACGTGGCAAAGAACACACCAGTTAGGAGCAAACACGATCCATGGGCCGTTTTGATAAGGACGTCGGCTGTATTGATGTTTCCATGGCTGACTTCCCATTAAAAAAGCGGGACATTTTTTGGGATAAGGCCTTTCCAAATATTTTTATAAAGGGCAACGTTCATATCATTACCATTTGATGCAAGATGAGTTGAGAGAGATTTTGTGGTGAACTTGCCAAATTTATCCAGGGTCCATTTCCACGAATCCTTTACTATATGGCTGTTTGGTGGCGCAAGAAGAGTGGAGATCAGACCATTCAATAAGCTCACTATCAATGAGGTTTCTTTTAAGACCAAGGTCCCACGCTTCATAGCTATTGTTCCAGCATTGGGCTATTGTAGCCTATTTTTTCATTGAGAGAGCATAAAGTCTAGGAAAGGCGTCCTGGAGTGGTGTGGGGCCAACCTAAGTAACATTCCAAAAAGATGTACATTCCCTGTTGCCAACAATGTGAATTATATTATTGTGAATGAGATCGGTCTGCCTAGCAATGTACTTCCATGGACTTTTAGCCAATTGGAGCCAGCTGCTTTGTGGATGAAAGGGGAGGCCATATTTAGCATTGATTAGGATTTTCCAAAGGGCATCTTCCTCAATGTGATATCTCGAAATCCACTTGGCTATGAGACTCTTGTTTCTCTTTTTCAGATCAATTAAACTGAGGCCTATTTCAGTAGTGGGGAGTTATACCTTTTGCCAATTGATTGAGTGAACACCTCTTGTCTTCGAGTCCATTCTGAAGGAACTTTTTGTGCATCTTATCAATTTGTTCGGAAACTTTGGAGGGGATTTTGAAAAGAGAGAGGTAATAAGTAGGTAGGTTGCTAAGATTGGCTTGTAAAAGAGTGAGATGACCACCTTTGGAGATATATTTACCACGGCAACCATTAAGATGCATCGCAATCTTTTCAATGATAGGTTCCCAGAATGGAATAGAGAATGATTTGTTGTTGAGGGGTAAGCCAAGGTATGTCAAGGGCCAAGTGCCAACCTTGCAAGCTAAAGATGATGCCAAAGAATTAATAGCTCCCTCCTCAATATTAACACCTAAGAATTCAGATTTCGCGTGGTTTATACAGTGACTAGAAATTTGTTCAAATGACTGAATAATCTCAAATAGATTGACAAGCTTCTTGTTTTCCGATGAAGAGAATAAGATGGTATCATCAGCAAACTGCAAATGACTAATTTGTATGCCAGAGTTTCTGACAATAAAACCTTCAGTATGACCATTGTCTAACCCTTTTAGAAGCATACGACGCAGACAATCAACTACTAACTTGAATAAGAATAGATAAAGGGAATCCCCCTGTCTAAGGTCACGAGTAGCTTTGCCCTTAGGCTTTCCATTGATGATAATGGAGAAGTTTGCAGTTGAAAGGCAGCCCATAATCCATCTTCTCCATACCGAACCAAATCCTTTGGCTTTCATAATCTCATCCAAAAATTTCCAATCAACCATATTGAAGGCCTTTTCAATATCAAGTTTGATCACTACTTTTCTTTTAATGTTGGAGTAGAGGTCAATAAGTTCATTTGCTATCAAAGAGGCATCAGTGATCTATCTTCCCTCCACGAAAGCAAATTGATTCTTGGAGATTGTATGAGGGAGAACCTTCTTCAAATGTTTAGATGGGACCCTGACAATAACTTTGTATAAGCAAGTGGTAAGGCTTATCGGCCTGTAGTCTCCAACTTTCCTGGCATCGAACTGTTTTGCAATCAAACAAATATAAGTCTCGTGGAGATTGGTGTTGATAATAGACTTCTCAAAAAAAATCTTGGAACACTCTTTTAATGTCGTCTTTAAGGATGTTCCAATGCTTTTTAAAGAACTCAGAAGTATAGCCATCTGGTCCAGGAGACTTATAATTCCCCAACTCTAATATAGCACGCCAAATTTTCATCACCTCGAAGGGGGATTCCGATGATAGTGCCTATTAGATGGTAATAGGGTCCCAATTGCCAATGTATGGAAGAAATCTATTTCCCAGTAGTTTGGTATAGAGCTCACTGTAGAAACCCAAAAATTCTGTTTCAATATCGTTGTCGTTGATCAAGCTATGGCCTTGTCTAGACAAGAGTTCAACAATTGTGTTTTTCCTTTGATATGACATGTAACGATGGAAGAATTTGCTATTTTCATCCCTCTCTTTGGCCCATTTGAGCTTGCATTTTTGTTTTCAGCTGGTTTCTTCTAAAAAATATAGATTGGTCAATTCGGCTTTAATAATAACTCTCCTTTGCTGCCCCGATTGATCAAGTCCGTGTGATTCTTCAAAGTCATCTAATCTATTGAGTTCATTCAAGAGATCGATCTTTTTGTTTGTGTGCAGCTAAAAGTATCTTTGTTCCAATCTTTCAAGATTTGTTTAAGACTCTTAAGCTTTTGTATAAAACCATGGCCAGGCCATCCAGACATTTGATTGCAATGCCACCAATTTGCAACGGAGTGATGTTCCAACCACATTTTTTCAGATTTGAAGTAACTGGGATCCCATTTCTGAATGTCCAGAGAATTGGGAAGTGATCTGAGGTTGAACGAGGTAGTCGTTTAACAATACCACTTTTGAATTTGTCCATAGAATCTCCATAGATAAGAAACCGATCAATGAGAGTCATAATGGGGGGGGGGGAGTTTTGAAATTAGACCAAGTGTATTTGCCATTTAAAAGAGGGGGGCCGATTTTTTAGCAGTCCTCAATAAATTTGTTGAATTGATCCATACTGGTGGTCTTCAATTTTCCACTAGATTTCTCAAATGACCACCTGGTAACATTGAAGTCACCTCCAAGGATACAATGTTCATTGCAAATAAGTGATAAGTCAAACAATTCTTCCGGGGAAAATTGGTCGCTATGTAGATGGCCTTTGAAGGACTATATACTCTTGTAACCAAAAAAGAAAAGCCATCCATGAGAGGTGATTCGAATTGAAAGAGTTAAAGGTACCTTTGTATACATCATCAACATTGACAGAGTGATCGTTCCACATAATGATGATGGGGGGGGGGGGGGGGGGAAGTTTTGAATTAGACCAAGTGTATTTGCCATTTTTAAAGAGGGGGCCGATTTTTGAGCAGTCCTCAATTAATTTGTTGAATTGATCCATACTGGTGGTCTTCAATTTTCCACTAGATTTCTCAAATGACCACCTGGTAACATTGAAGTCACCTCCAAGGATACAATGGTCATTGCAAAATAAGTGATAAGTCAAACAACTTCGCTTCCGGGGAAAATGGTGCTATGTAGATGGCCTTTGAAGACTATATACTTCTTGTAACCAAAAAGAAAAGCCATCCATGAGGGTGATTCGATTGAAAGAGTAAAGGTTACCTTTGTATACATCATCAACATTGACAGAGTGATCGTTCCACATAATGATGATGCCTCCAGCCTTGTTTACCGCATCCAAAGATGCCCAAGCAATGTGTCTGGAGCTCCATATAGATTTTATTAAATAGGTCGGTCAATATTAGATTTTTTTGGTCTACTGTAAATTACGAAGGTGGCATTAGTTTTTGTGGGAAGATCCTTGATCAACGTTCTTTTTTTCCTCGAGCAGAGGCCTCGAACATTCCACGACAGGATAATCATTGTCGGCTAGGCAACCCTTCCAAAACAGGGGGCAGATCCTTGTTGTAGTTGACAAGAGAGAAAGTTTTTCAATTCTCTTTTTAGTCGGGTGGATTTGGGGTTGGATTTCCCGGTCTTTGACTTATCACTTATTTGCATGAACATTGTATCCTTGGAGGTGACTTCAATGTTACCAGGTGGTCATTTTGAGAAATCTAGTGGAAAACTGAAGACCACTAGTATGGATCAATTCAACAAATTTATTGAGGACTGATCAATTCAACAAATTAGACCAAGTGTATTTGCCATTTGAAAGAGGGGGGCCGATTTTTTAGCAGTCCTCAATAAATTTGTTGAATTGATCCATACTGGTGGTCTTCAGTTTTCCACTAGATTTCTCAAATGACCACCTGGTAACATTGAAGTCACCTCCAAGGATACAATGTTTCATTGCAAATAAGTGATAGTCAAACATTTCTTCCGGGGAAAATGGTCTATGTAGATGGCCTTTGAAGGACTATATACTCTTGTAACCAAAAAGAAAAGCCATCCATGAGGGTGATTCGAATTGAAAGAGTAAAGGTACCTTTGTATACATCATCAACCATTGACAGAGTGATCGTTCCATATAATGATGATGCTCCAGCCTTGTTTACCGCATCCAAAGATGCCCAAGCAATGTGTCTGGAGCTCCATTAGATTTTATAAATAGGCGGTCAATATTAGATTTTTTTGCGTCTACTGTAAAATTACGAAGGTGGGCATTAGTTTTGTTGGGAAGATCCTTGATCAACGTTCTTTTTTTCCTCGAGCAGAGGCCTCGAACATTCCACGACAGGATAATCATTGTCGCTGGGCGACCTCCAAAAACAGGGGGCAGATCCTTGTTGTAGTTGACAGAGGAGAAAAGGTTTTTCAATTCTCTTTTTAGTCGGGTGGATTTGGGGTTGGATTTCCTGGTCTTTTTGGATTTGCTTGGCAAAGTCGTAATACATAGTCCATTTTCCCACAACCATGGAGCGAGAGTGTGAAGACTCGGATGTAGCAAAGAATAAGTTCCCTTATCTATATTTGCATTAACGTAATAGCCTGGAGTGTTAGGGCCTTCAGTAAAGTGTGTGATTGGTAAACTTTCCGAGACTTCGAGCTGTTGTTCATCATCAAAGAAATCTATCGGAATGGACGAGAGAGGTGAAGTGGGATCAACCCTAGTGGAAATGGACTCGGTATAGGGGCTGCAGAACTGTTCTTCCGTGTCGGAGTGGGAGACTTCATTCAACGTATTAGTGGAGTGTCTCATACCTCTTAAGAGGATGGTTTGCTTTCCATTGATGATTACAGCCTTAGAAGATGGAATGGGTAAGGAAGTGAGCTTTGGAAATGGGGGATTGGTCAGGCTAATATTATTTGGGCTGGGTGGTTTCAGCAAAGTGGGTTTATCAATAAAAGGTGGATTGGGTATGGTGGGGTTTTTTTGGGTGAAGGTTGCTTTCCGAGGCCCAAATGTGAAGGCCCAATGAGGTAAGGTTTTGGGTTAGATGGGGAAGGCGAAATATCTGGTAGGTCAGTGGAGTTTTCAGGATTAGAGTTAGGTGAGGGGGTGGTCCATTGACCGATAGGTGAAGAAGCGAGGGGAGGTTTTTGGCTGGATGTAGGCTGTTGTCCGATGGGCAAAGCGACTGTGTCAGCGCTCTGTGGTGTTGGTGGCAGTGGAAGGACAACAGTAGGTATATTTTCAGACTGTACCCCACGTGTGGCCTTGGTAAACTTGCCACCATCCTTCCGATTTCTGTGGCACGTGTGCTTTGAGCTTCGATTGTCATGAACGTCGGCGATGAATCGGGCGTAGTAATCTGGCTGGAAAAAGGGATCAATGTCAACAATCAATGCCTTTGTTGATGAGGATGGCAGATGAATCGATGCTGGAAGGAAACCCAATCGGTTTTTGCTCACTTTGAGCCTTACTTCCATCATGTCCAGGCGGGAAAGGGTTTTCTTGGCGATGTGAACTAAACCACCACATGCTTGCCCGATATACTCGAAGTTATCCGTGCTCCATAAATCAATAGGGAGATTCCTCACTTTGGTACTTGTTCTTTTTTATTTTGGTATTTTTCTTTAATGTGAAATGTATCTAGTAGGAGAAAGTTCCTCACTTGAATGTTGCTTTAACTCAGCGAGCTATTTCTATTGGTTTAATGTGAAATGTATCTAGTACCGAAAGGCTCTTTAATTATTATTGGTTTTTGGTTCTTTTCTAATTTCAGCAAAGAGTGAAGGCTGCAAGTTCTGCAGAGCATATGAAAGTCCTTGCAGTGGAGTCTTCAACAGCTGATTCCCATTTTCAGCAACTGGATAAGCTCCGCATGGTTTTTGAAGAATATGTCAAACTTAGAAATGAAACAATTCCTAATGCAGAGAAAGAACTTCATCAGCTTAACGAAGAGCTGGATGAGAAGTCACAGGCCCTTGATGATGTAATTGCCATAACTCCTTTTATGTGCTATCTCTTTTTCTTCTTTTACTAAGGAAGAATACAAAAAACGGAAACACGACATTAGAATGCTGCTCTTATTTATTTATTTATTTTATTTTTTTAATTAAAAAAAATCTTCCTTCTAGTGTCGAGATTTGATTTTATGAAAGAGTCAAGTCCATGTTAGCGAACATGTCTAGGAAAGCCTCCTACTAAGAAGGTTTTTCGGTAGAAGGAGGTCTTTGTTATAGAATTAGTTTCCTCTTTTAGAGGAAACAAAATCTCATTAAGATCTTTGTCGTAGAATTAATTTCTTTTCTTACAGAGGGGAAACAGAATTTCATTAAGATCGTTGTCATAGGTATTTTTGTTTTTGTTGTTCTGTTCTGCTCTGCTCTGTTTGTTTGTTTGTTTTCTCTCTCTCTCTCTCTCTCTCTCTCTCTTTCATGTGTGTGGAAGGTTCCCAAGTGTGTAGGGACAAAGTCTTCTTTCAATTTGGTTGAATAGATTTCTCTGGAGTAACAGACAAATTCCTCCCTCAAATTGAACTAATGTCGATTTTCCTGTCAAGAGATAGATTCAGATGTAGTTGTTTCTTGTAGACTACACCTTCATCTTTAAGCCACTGAAATCAACTGTTTTTTTTTGTTGTGCACATAGTTCAGTTTCAGTAATATCTCTCGTATAGTTCGAAGAGATAGGCTACTAAGTCCACCACACCAGCAAAATATTAATTTTATTCTCCAGCAGCAGGGCCAATGTGGTAGTACATGGCTAGAATCCTTTGTGGAGATGTCAGATGAAGTAAAAAAACGAACAATGAAGTCGAAAATAATTCCTCATTAGGAAGGATGTACTTGCCTACAAACAGCCGAAGAACTGATTTTTCTAATAAACTGGGAGTAAATGTGTAGTTTTCTCTTTTCCTTTTCAACTTGAATATTAGAAAACGGTCTCTTTTTCTTATTAAAGATATTTACAAGTAGCATGATGTCTCTTTTTACCTGTAGGTGGTGGGTGTCTTAGCTCAAGTAAAGGCTGACCGGGACTCAGTTGAGAACTTGGTGCAACCTATTGACACTGCCGACAGGCTTTACCAAGAAATTCAAACTTGGCAAAAGCAAGTTGACGACTTGGTCTACAAGCTTGATTTTCGAGGGAAAGGTGTGAAAACATTGGAAGAAATTCAGTCAGAGCTGAATGCATTGCAAAACACCAAGTAACTAACTTATTTGATTTTATATATATTTCGTAAAGCCATACTTTACATTCTAGTTAAGAGTACGTGAAAATTTCATGTTTCCAATCTTTGCCTTTCCAGGGTCACTCCCGTTATTTGTTTACTCTTGAAGTCAACTACCAAGTGCTCTCTTATAGCTGATTTTTGGTTTTGTTTTGTTTTCTCTTCTATATATCTATAGAATAACCTCTTGTATCTTTTGGAAACAGAGATGGTTTACACAATGAACTAGAGAAGCTAAGGGATGAACAAAGATATATGGAAAATGATTTGGCCAACATTCAGATAAGGTGGCACACTCTAAGAGAGGAAAAAGTGAAAGCAGCTAATACTTTGCGTGATGTTAGGAAGGCAGAAGAAGAGTTGGACCGTCTGACTGAGGAAAAAGGTCAAGTTGATCTTGATGAAAAGGTAATTATTTTTTCTTGGTAGAAAACAATGAAAAATATAATAAGAAAAACAAATTTCAAAGGTAAAAGAGGTCAAGGAGTTCACTTATGTAATATATCGCAAAAAACTTGTCCATTCAAATGCGAGGTAAAAAATCGAAGTGTCATCTGCAGACTGTAAATGGCAGAGCATGATCTACTTGCTACCACTCAGAACCCTTGGAACACTTGTCTCTCATAGCAATAGTGAATAGAATGGCTGAGATCATCCCCAATGATAGTAAACAAGAATGGAGAAATCATATCCCCTCGTCTAATCCTTTTTTTAGCAAAGAATTTACTTCTCGGATGCCCATTAATTAAAATGGAGAAGTTACTATCCTTTCAAAAAAGAAAAAGGAAAAAAAGAAAAAAAAATCCTTTAAAAAAATGGAGAAGTTAGTATTAAATAAACAGCCTTTCATCCACCTCCTCCGTCTTTGGTCAAACCCTTTGAGCTTGAGAATCACATCAATATAGGCCCGTCAATCTTGTCATAAGCTTTTTCCAGATCAGGCTTCAAACGGAAACCCTTTTCTGTTAGGTTGCCACATAACAAGGAAACTCAACTCAAGAACAACAAAGAACATTAAAAGATTAAGTTATATTGCAATATCCAAAGAAGTAACTACAATATAACATAACCTTTCGAGAGGGCTATCTCTCTTCCTAGTTTCCATATGGAACTTCTTCAAAATGATCCACACCTTTGTCCCAACCCACTCCCTCTATTTATAACTAAAAGCCCTAACAAATTTACTAGCTATTTACTACTATGCCCCTATTAATAAATAATAACCACTAGTAATCCTGATATTTCCCAACTAGGGTCCTCACACCTTCTTCAAAACCTTACACTCACCCATTTTCTCATGCTTCTCGTTATATGTAACAAAATAAAATGTAAACTTAACAGGAAAATGCAAAGGTGAGTTTTATGCGACACTCTAACATGCCCTGGGCCAATGGTAAGACTCTGTTAAGTTGTAGAACAGAGGCACTTGAAATATCAATGCAAATAAAATGTCACGGTCATGGAGTATGATTATGATTGTTCTGAAAGTTTCTGATTGAAGATCATAATTTCTTTCTTCCTTTTTATGTTTTGATCTGGTCTGATTTTAACATTCCAGTGTTTCTAATCTTGTTTTAATGACGGCTTTCTGCACTTGCAGCATTTGACAGAAGCCCTTATCCCTTTGTCAAAGGAGAAAGATAAATTACTTAATGACTATAATGAACTAAAAGATAAACTTAATCGTGAATACGAGGAGCTGGGTGAGAAAAAGAGGAAATTTCAGCAGGAAGTTGAGACACTTCTTAGAACAACTTCTAAGATTAAAGAGTACGTTCATTGAGTTTTAGAGTGATCTCAAATGTTCTTTCATGCCTTCAAAGCTGATGTTTGGTTTTACCTTACAGGTATCTTGATTTAAAGAAAGGTGAGAGGCTGAAAGAACTGCAGGAAAAGAAGGCACAGGCTGAATCTCAACTTCAAGGTTGTGACAGTAGGAAGCAGGAGATATTGGCTGAATTAAACAAAAGCAAGGACTTAATGCGGAATCAAGATCAACTAAGAAGGAACATTGAGGATAACTTGAACTACCGGAAAACGAAGGCTGAAGTCGATGAACTTGCCCGTGATATTGAATCATTGGAAGAGCAAATTTTAAAGATTGGAGGGGTTTCAACTGTTGAGGCTGAAATAGGAAAACTGTCTCAGGAAAGAGAGAGGCTATTGTCTGAGGTTTCTCTATTCTTCTGCCTACAAATATGAAATCTTATTTTTCTTTTCCATCTAGGCTGTGCATCCAATTAATATATAGATGATACATGTTACATTGATACACACGACTTTAATATTTGGAATAACAGGACTTGTTGTCGTCATTGTCACTGGATAATTCTTTTAAACTGATCATTGTGGCGACTTTCTGAATTTGTTGTGAGGTGGGGTAAAAGGGAAAGGCCATATACTTCATGAGTTGGGGGAATGAGTAATGAGACTGAACTGCTTTGTGAATTGCATTTAAAAGAAGCAGAGGCTAACTTTTCTTGGGCTAGAGAGTTTTACTTTGCTTGAGCTAAGAGCAACGTTGGTCTGATAGAGATAGGATTCATTTGCCCATCAAAGACAGTCAATTCATCGGGTAGTTTTGTATCACTGAAGCTAAACCTTTGTTCTAACACCATTTATATATAAAGTTTCCAGTTAATATTTATGTTAGTTTATCTTGTGAATTATGATATTTTAATTTGAATTGTAAACCTTGATCTTTTCTACTGTTGCCTTGATCTTTTCTACTTTCACAAGTTTTCTCCCACTCATTACTCATTCGTTCATATATAGGTAGATGACATCCAGGGTATATATATGTGTGTGTGTGTGTGTGTCTCAGTCTCTTTTCTGAATGGTTTTGTGTATAAATTATGTAACAGCTAAACAGGTTTCATGGGACAATGTCTGTCTATCAGAGCAATATTTCAAAAAATAAAATTGATTTGAAACATGCACAATATAAGGACATTGACAAGCGGTATTTTGATCAGCTGATCCAGCTTAAGGTTAGATTTTTCTTTTTCAGCTGCTAATAGGTTCACCCTTTCTAATTTGGTTCTACTGATAAGCTTAAGATTTAATGACAGACAACTGAGATGGCAAACAAGGACTTGGACAGATACTACAATGCTCTTGACAAGTGAGCTTCTATAAAGTCATAATGAGTTATAATTTTGATTTCTTTTACCTATATATATATATATATATAAGAAAACTTTATTGTCAACAAGTTTCTCACTATCCTCTCTCCTTATCATCCATTCATCATCTCTTAACTGACGATGAATTCCCACTTCCCCATAATCATTCTTTGTTACCCAACAAGTCTGGATTTGGAGACCATTTAAAAAAATAATTTCAGATTTCTATGTTGATGGCTGGTGCATCATATTTACTATTAAGATGTTAAGAAATAATCATTATCTCTCAGTAAACTTGCTACTCAAATTGTTCTTATATTTTCTGAGCTCACCTACCCCCTTCTGGTTCTCCCTGCCGCAGCAATTTATGCAAGTTGTAAGCAGAATTTTAGGAAAGAGGAAACTATATTCGGGCTGTTACTGCAATTTATTTTTCTGGCAATAGAAACCCATAGATCTTCACTGTTATATGTACAACTTCTAATATGCAATAAATCATAAATCATAATACGTTGAGTTTAAAGGAACATTCAGCAGTTTGGTTCATTGTCATTCATGCATATTCTCTGGCAGGATATATTAATTTGCGTTATATTATTTTCTTTATTTATGTTTATATCTTGTGACTTCATTTCAGAGCACTCATGCGTTTCCACACCATGAAAATGGAGGAAATAAATAAAATTATAAGGGAGTTGTGGCAACAAACATACAGGGGACAGGATATAGACTATATAAGTATTCACTCAGATTCTGAGGGTGCAGGAACTCGTTCATATAGCTACAAGGTTGGTTAGCTTTCTATTAGCACCTTTCGATACCTTTCTCAAACTTTCTCTGGTATTATTCTTTTTTACTATATATTCAATATTAGCAGTGTATACTGTTCAGGTTCTCATGCAGACTGGAGATGCAGAACTAGAAATGAGAGGAAGGTGCAGTGCTGGTCAAAAGGTGGCGGTCCAATTCAATTCCTCTGCTTAATATTTGCCCTTTTTCATTTGAAGAGTTAAATATTAATATTGTAGTTACAGGTTCTTGCTTCTCTTATAATTCGATTAGCATTGGCCGAAACGTTCTGCCTCAATTGCGGAATACTCGCTCTAGATGAGCCAACCACTAATCTAGATGGTCCAAATGCCGAAAGTCTTGCTGCAGCTCTTCTACGGTATCGATATAATTATACATCAATTATATTTAATTTGATTTTAAGTTCCAACATGATAAAAGAACTGTGACTTTTAAGAAATTAGACCCTACAATTGAGCCGAACGAAGAATCGCCTTTTGGAACCAAACATATGTTAGGTACAATCCATTTTTTCTGCAGAATCATGGAGGACAGGAAAGGGCA
Source organism: Benincasa hispida (assembly GCF_009727055.1). Classification (NCBI taxonomy): domain Eukaryota; kingdom Viridiplantae; phylum Streptophyta; class Magnoliopsida; order Cucurbitales; family Cucurbitaceae; genus Benincasa; species Benincasa hispida. The sequence continues at coordinate 3,722,997 of NC_052349.1, read as the reverse complement.
GGAGAACTTTCAGCTCATAGTAATTACACATGACGAGCGCTTCGCTCAGCTAATTGGTCAGAGACAGCATGCAGAGAAATATTATCGTGTTACGAAGGACGACCAGTAAGGCTCTTACTATATATGTATCCATTTAGTGTATTTGTCTTTCTACATATTTTATTCTCATTTTGTTTGTCATCTGGTTTTCACCTAATTCTTCTCATTACTAACTTGTCCAATTCTGTTTTACAGCCAACATAGCATAATAGAAAGCCAGGAGATATTTGATTGAAGCCATGCAAGAATGTTTGAACTTCAATTGGATCTTCGTAGCTGCAAGCTAAAGCATGGGTTAGTGTGGAAACAGGTCAGTTGAGTATGCTGTTGCTTCTAAATTACTGACTTACATTGGTTGGTTCCAATTGGTCTTACAAGTTAACTCTCTTTGGAAGCCAACTCCGATTGCTTGGAAGCCAGACATTCTTCCTACCTAATAATATCATACATACCCACATATGCATGCATGTATGATTAGATAATTATGATTCTGTTTAGTTGTGAAAATTTTAACCTAGTTATTTGATGGAGGTAGGATTAGGATACTTTAGGTAATTTCATAGGTTAATCCTTTTTACCCTTATTTATGTATTAATCCCTTGTAAATAGGGAGTCCTCTCATATATTTGATGCTTTTAATTGATAGTAACATTCTATAGTTTAAATCTTGGAGGATTCTCTCCTTTTATTTCTTAGGCTACACTATTATTTTAAGAAATATTATCGACTTGAACTATATTCAAGTTGGTGAATAATAACCTATCATTTTCTTTTTTCCTTATCTTGAAAACTGCATCCAATACATTTAAACGATTTCTTTATTTTAAGGGTGCAATTTTGTTTGAAGCTTAAGACTAAAAATATGATTCTGACTTTTCAAGGGAAAAAAATATATATGATTTGCAAATATTTATTATAGTGTGGTAGGAGTTAAAAAAAAAGATCAGTAATTATTTAGAATTATATTCTTAGAATTATATCTAAGAATATAAGGATGCAATCTAAAGGTTTAACTTTAGCGAAATCAAAAGATAGACTTTTTTTTTTTTCTTATTATTATTTGAGTTAACACTCGTAGAGTGGGAGATCGAACCATTCTTAGTGCTAATCCTAAACGAGTTATATGTTTATGTTAATAGGAGCAAAACTAGACTATGGGGTCTTCATTTGAAAGTGTTTTAAGAATTCAAAGATGCAATAAATATGAGCTGAATTTTTTAATTAAGTAGCCAATGTTTTGGTTCTCTAACAGATCGGTAAATACTAAATGGTTAGGACGTCACCTTGCGGTGATACAGAAACGTGACAGGCAACCTGAACAAGGCATAGGGACCTCGGAGCAGGTGGGCAATTTGGTCCTTTCCATTTTTTTTACCCACCTCACCTGATGCTGACGTGTACCAACCCCACCAATTACCTTGCTGGTGTACGCGTAACCACTGTACTTTCCCGCACCAGATCACTAACTGCTTTCCTTTCAAAATGTGGATTACCTTCGGGATTTTTGAAGTATATATTTTAAGAGATTATTCTTAATTGTAATTATCTTCAAATACATCTTTAGAGGAAAATTCTTATTTTATGCGTTTTAAAGTAAGATATATTATGTGATTTTTTGACTGCAACGTGGAGGCATAATGAAGGTATAATGAAAAAAGTTCTATGGAGTGTTTTGTATCTTCACAATTTATTTTTTCTAAATAAAAACCGATACATTTTTTAAAAAGAAATTTTCAAAAATATCAAATTATTTATAGAAATAGCAAAAAGATAGACTTCTATCGACGTCTATCAACGATAGACTTCCATTCGTTCTTGTCATTTATAGACATTGATAAATTTTTATCAGTTTCTATTAACCTCTATCAAATAAGATTAAAATTTTGATATTTTGTGTAAATGGTTTTCTTTATTTTTGAAAATTTTTCATTTTGAAATTAAAAAAAGTTATTATTATGTTTAATGTTTCATTGGATAGCTTTATTTTAAATATAAGGGAAGTTATTTGGATTGATCAAGCTTTGTTTCATCAACAAACAACTCTCTAAGCTTTTGCTTAAAGATAGGTTGGAGGAGGAGGTACACTAAATAAGTTTATGTTTTTTAATGTACACTAGAAGTTTTATACAGAAACGATCTTTGAAATTATACTTCCAAGTTCCAAATAAATCTTTGTAATCTATCTTAGGGCAAGTTTGTTCATTTTTAATGTAGATAATAATCTTTTATATATGTTTGTACTCAATTTTTTTGGTCCTAAGTTTCTAGAATATTAATATTTGTTCCTGAAGTTTTTAAACTTGCTATTATGGTATTTTTGGTTTAAAATTTGAATTTGATCCTTTCTATGTTTATTTTTTTGAGTAACTACTCTAAACATCATCCATCTAAAAACCATTTTCTTCAAATTGTTTTAAAATAGTCAATGTATTAGTTCTCACAAACGTTAGATCAAGGATTGGATACAATTTTCAAAGAAAATTCTAACAATTTATTAGCTTATGAAAATTGAGGTGTCTCTCATAATAGTTTTGTTGAGAGGAAAAATTGCACTCTTTAAGAAATGAAAATGGTTTGTGTTATGATGTAACATAATAAATATTTACCACATCACTTTTGAGTTGAAGCAGTTAAACTGCTTGTCATATTCACAATCACATTGCTCATAGATGGTTGCATGACCAATCGCCAAGGTCGAAGGCAACTATTGATAGTCATGACAGTCAGGGTTGTCAACCGACGGGTCTCAAAAACAAACAAGAAACCTCACAACGTTTAATTGTAAGCACATGGAAAAAAAGTTTAGTCCATCGTTTGTCAATATAATAAATAGTATAAATTGATACACCTATACAAGTTTAAGGTTTAAATTGGTACAATTATTTAGAGTTTTAATTGATACAACCTTAAAAGTCGAAGAGTATAAATTGATATTTTTATTAAAAATATTCTTTCTTAATATTATTTAGTTTGTCTTATTCATAAAATGTTGTTAAGAGTTCAATCGATGGAAAAAACTCAAGAGTTATGGATATGGAAATTGAAAAAAGAATAGAAGTGGAGAAAGAGAGAAGGAAATTAGAATCCTAACGGTACAAACGACTAACGAGAAACGATAAAATGAATAACGGAAAATGATCAAATTTCCCGCGCTAACCGTTAAGAAATGGACTTCGTACAATCAATCTCACGGTATTTCGATGCAGTCATCAAATAGAATAAAAACACGTGTCAGTCTTCTGGTCCAATGGACCCCGCGAAACTACCTGCGTAGAACGCTCGTTGCTTTTACCAAATCCACCGACCCCCAAACCCCAAATCGCATCAAAGATCAACACGTCAGCATTAAATCTCAACCGTCCATCACACTCCCTTTGAAGCCTATATAAACTCCTTCACTCACTTCATCTTCCTCGCCTCGCCTCGCCTCGCTCCTCTGAAACTTACAAAAATCTCCATCGCCATTTTCTGTGGAAAAAGAGAAAAAAACAAAAACTCAAAATCAAAATCAAAACAAAATTTCCATTTCGTTTCGTTTGAATTCATTCGGTTTTTTCTTGTTTGTTCATTCTTTGATTCAATTTTGATCAGCACAATGTCTCTATTGGTCGACAAAACCAGCAGTGGCCGTGAATACAAGGTCAAGGATATGGCGCAAGCCGATTTCGGTCGCCTTGAAATCGATCTCGCTGAGGTTGAAATGCCTGGATTGATGGCTTGTAGGGCTGAATATGGACCATCACAGCCTTTTAAGGGAGCGAGAATCACTGGATCTCTTCACATGACGATTCAAACCGCCGTCCTCATCGAAACCCTAACCGCTCTCGGCGCTGAGGTTCGTTGGTGTTCCTGCAACATTTTCTCCACACAGGACCATGCTGCCGCTGCCATTGCTCGCGATAGTGCCGCCGTGTTCGCCTGGAAGGGCGAGACTCTCCAGGAGTACTGGTGGTGCACTGAGCGGTCCTTGGATTGGGGCCCCGACGGTGGTCCGGATCTGATCGTTGACGATGGTGGCGATGCTACGCTGTTGATTCACGAAGGAGTTAAGGCGGAGGAGATCTATGAAAAAACAGGGACGCTACCGGATCCTTCTTCATCTACTAACTCTGAGTTTCAGATTGTGCTCACCATTGTTCGAGATGGATTGAAGACTAATCCTAAGAGGTACCACAAGATGAAGGAGAGATTGGTCGGTGTTTCGGAGGAGACAACCACTGGTGTGAAAAGGTTGTATCAGATGCAGGCTAATGGAACTTTGCTGTTCCCCGCCATTAATGTCAATGACTCTGTCACTAAGAGCAAGGTAATAATTCTCAGGTTATCACTAATTTTGGACCGAATCAAAGTTAGTTTAGTACATTCGCCTCTTCCATGAACTACTTTTTTTAAATATTGCGGTCGTTTTCTGAAATCATTTTAATCTATCGGTATATGTAACACTGACACGTCTCATTTTAAAATGATGTTGTAATTGTAGTGATTGGTAATTATCTGTTAGAACATTGAACCATTGAATTGTTATAATGTTTAATTTGATTGTTTTAGCTTTGATATGTTAAGTATGGTTAAACTATTTGGTTTTAGCATAAATTTGGTTACAAAATTTTCTGGGTGTTCCAATTTGCGCTTGAATCTGGTTGTTTGTTTCTGAGATTTTGTATGAACATTACATGGACTAGTTACATTGTTTGAGATTTGACTACTGCTGTTTTAGATATGAGTAAATATGGTTGAGCTATTTGGTTTTAGCATAAATTTGGTTACAAAATTTTCTGGATATTCCAATTTTTGCTTGAATCTGGTGGTTCTGTTTTTGATATTTTGTATGAACATATTATGGACTAATAAGCAATCACTTTGGATACTTGATTAAACAGTTTGATAACTTGTACGGATGCCGCCACTCACTCCCAGATGGTTTGATGAGAGCTACTGATGTTATGATTGCTGGCAAGGTTGCTGTTGTGTGTGGCTATGGAGATGTTGGCAAGGGCTGTGCTTTTGCCCTCAAACAAGGTGGAGCTCGTGTGATCGTCACTGAGATTGACCCGATTTGCGCCCTTCAAGCCTTGATGGAAGGCTTCCAGGTCTTGACGCTTGACGATGTCGTATCCGAGGCAGACATTTTCGTCACCACTACAGGCAACAAGGACATCATCATGGTGAATGACATGAGGAAAATGAAGAACAATGCAATTGTCTGCAACATTGGTCACTTCGATAACGAAATCGACATGCTTGGGCTTGAGACTTACCCCGGAGTGAAGCGCATCACAATCAAGCCTCAAACTGATAGGTGGGTGTTCCCTGATACTAACTCGGGCATCATCGTGCTTGCTGAGGGGCGGCTGATGAACTTGGGATGTGCCACTGGCCACCCCAGCTTTGTGATGTCCTGCTCATTCACCAACCAAGTGATTGCACAGCTTGAGCTTTGGAACGAGAGGAAGACTGGAAAATATGAGAAGAAAGTGTATGTTTTACCCAAACATCTTGATGAGAAAGTTGCTGCTCTTCATCTTGGCAAGCTTGGAGCTAAGCTTACTAAGCTGAGTAAGGATCAAGCTGACTACATTAGTGTCCCCATTGAAGGTCCTTACAAGCCTGCTCATTACAGGTATTGACGATCCGAAGGGTTTGTTGTTTTTCTTTTTTTATATAGAATTATTTCATCATATAGAGTGATAGGTTTCGATTTGCATTCGGATTTTGTCGGAGAGGTTTGGTTAGGACAAAGATTAAGTTCTTTTGTCTAAAGATCAAATGGATTGAATAAGGTTGGATTGGGTTGTGTGGGATACACTATTTTGTTACTTCCTTGCAGTTCCTTTGGCTGCATTTTTTTTCCATTAAAACAGTTTCAATTTTATTTTTCATGAATAAAAATATACTTTGAGTTGGAACAAATATCAGTGAAAGCATAGTTAGGTGTTTGGTGAATTTCTCTTCAATTTCATTGCTAATAATAATTTCAGAACTTTACTACTTCAATTGAAAATGTTTGTGACATTTCCTTCTTGATGGAATGATTATAAATATAATATTATAAGAATAAGATAAGCGGTTATAGTCGAATTGAACCCGCATCCTTAGCTTGGAAAGCTAGGGGTTAAATTTTGATTTAATTCGACTCCTTTATGGGATAAATTCCTAAATGTAAGTGTCAATGTATTTTCAATTTTCATATATATATTTTTTATTTCAGTTTCCAATATTTCTTTAGCTAGTCAATATTTCTTAAAATTCACAAATTTAATAGAGATACAAAAATGAATATTCAGAATTTCATCGGACAAAATTCAAATTTGCAACTTTATATCTAATTGATTATTTTTAAAACAGTTTATATAGAGACCTGTTAATTAGCCAAAGTTTCAAACAAAATTCAGTAACTAATTAGTCATACCTCAAAGTTCAGATTAATACATTATTACTAGATTTATATATCTATTTCTTTCCCACCTAATTAAATGTATATTTTAATCTTCATAAGTAAACGCATTTATTTTTTTAAAAGAATGGTTCCATATTGATTTTTTTATTAAAAAATAAAGTTATTTTCCTTTGACTTGAAACCTCATGATCAAATGAATTTTGTTATTTGTTATTGCAAAGAAAGAGAAGGATTTTAAAATATGAGATTTTAAACCTCATTTTCACTTAAAAAAACTTTCATGGCTAGAGTGCAAATTTCATAGGATTTGAAAGTAAATTACTTAGTTAATCTTGTCAAATTTTAATTTTCAATTAATACAAATGCCTATATTATTAGTAACTTATAAACTCTCTTTTTCAATTACCATCCAAATACAAAATTCTAAATACATTCGTGTTAAACCTTATACATTCCAAATAAAGTAATTAATTGGATTTAAAAATATTTCTTAAACTTTATTGAATCGGAGAGTTAATATTTAAAAATTGATCTAGAGAAAATAAATTATAACATTTCAAACCGTTATTAACAATTATAAAAAATATAATAATAGAATAGGTAGGTTTACAACTTACAAGCACAATTCCTAACCATTATTTTCAAAGCTACAACAATCTAAAACTAATCCTAAGTTTCCTATGCTATTATTCCCTTTGCTATTTTCACCATTATTCCGAGTCTATTAATATAAAAAGGGTCCAAATTCATTTTTTGGTCCCTTAATTTTTATAGAAGTAATGATTTAATTTTCAAACTTTGATTTGTAATAATTGAATCCATATGTTTTCAAATTTGTAATAATTTAGTCCTTATATTTTAAGAATGTAATAATTTATAGTCCACATTTAAATTTGTAATAATTTAGTTCTTATTGTGAAAAAATTCACTAAATTTAATTGTCAATTTTGATTACATAACAACTTAGTCCTTATAATTTATAAACAATCTTGACTTTTAATCAATTTGTAGATCTACATATCTGAGAAATTCCATTAAATTTTAATAGTATCTTTTTCAAATAAGAACTAAATCGTTACTAGTTGTAAATTACAAAGACTAAATTATACTTATAAAAATCTAAGACTAAATTGTTACAAATTTTTAAAGTATAAAGAGTAAATCGTTAAAAACTAAAATTTGGTCATGTGAAAATTAAGGGATAATAGTGGATTTTAATCCCCAAAAAAAAAAAAACAAAAATCTAAGATGGTCAAATTCTTCACTAATAATGTTCAAAGAACCAAGGAGAACTAAGCCAAGGCTATGATTTGTGAATTTGACAAAAATGCCATATTCTTCACTTAGAAATGTTGGTGAAGACCAATGTGATCCAAAAGCTTGCTACAATGTATGATGTTGAAAAGCAATTCCATTTACTTTATAATGTTCAAGTTATCATAAGATTCAATTCAACACTACTTTTTACAAAAGCACATAAATGTTTTTGCTTGATCTCAATGAACAACAACACGTGGTTCATTTATCTGCTTCTGGGTGCAACAGTTGAAGGGCTGCCAACAAGAAGCTGCAAAATTACGTTCTCAAAATGAATCACAGTTACGTTGAAAAGCAGTTCTACTAGAGTAACAATCATCAAGTTGCAAAAAGAGTACAAGTAAATTTATGCAAAGCATAAACAATAGATAGTTTTAAAGTAGTTAAAATTACACTTATCATCTCTCTCTCAACTTTAATAGAAGTAACAATTTAGTCCTTGATTGTTAGTTTATGGCGGAATTTAATCTAGAAACTTCAATAAATAACAATTCAATCTCTATACTTTACAATTCATACAATATAGTCTCTACAATAAAATATATTATCTAGATATAATGAAATTTCTTCTACATGTAAAGAGTGATAAATTAAGGATCAAATTTGTTTATAAACTATCAACGTTAAGTTATCACTTAATACAATTTGATACTTAATTTTGTGAGACTTTTTGTATGGTAAGGTAAGTACTAAATTGTAACAAATTTAAAAGTATAGGAATTAAATTCTTTACATGCTAAGGGTCTAAAGTTGAAAGGATTACATTGTTGCTTATGTGAAAGATCAAAAACAAAAACGGACTCATTAAATACTCTTCAAAGGCGGTTAGGGAACTTCCAGAAAGAACTCTGTATATTATTTTTTTTTTTCAAGAATTTTTGTAAGAAAAATGCTCCATCTCAAAATTCTAAAAAAGCACTTCTCATCACAAAAAATAATGAACTAAGTGACTTCCAGCATGAAAAGGCATCAGGTTATGCACATGTGTGTGTGTATATATATGTGTGTGTGTGATGAGCAAGTTAAATAGCTAATGGTATTATGGATAAGATTCAACTACCATATAAATATACAATTACCATTCAAAAGTACAAATATAAGTTAAAGGAAATTCAAGTTAAAATATGAAAATGGAATATCCTCCCACCACAAGAGTGAGACTTAAAAAAGATTTTAAGTGGGTGACCACAGTTGAGCCCTTTGCTTTTCATTAGTTTCAATGACCGCTGGTAATATCATATGTAAGAGTGTCCAAACTCTTTAGTAAGAATAATATAGTCCTCCACAAGTAACTTACAGAGTTCAGAAGCTACACTTCCAATATTGGGATCAAGCAATGAAATTCAAGTTTTATACCTGTAAAATGGTAAAGAAAAAAGTTGACCAGTTTGATAACCGGTTTTTGGTTTTTTGGTTATAATTCAAAATTATATAAGTAAAGTGTAAAGCACAACAAGGCCCGTTTGATAATCATTTTGGCTCCGTTTGGTAATCATTTCGTTTTTAGTTTTTGGTTTTTGAAAATTAAGTCTATTTCCTCCTCATTTCTTACCGTTATAATGATTTCTATCTTTCTTAAGTACAATGGTTGAATTTGACTAATTCTAAAAACAAAAACAAGTTTTTAAAAGCTATTTTTTAGTTTTCAAAATTTTGTTTGATTTTTTAAATCATTGGTAAAAAGTAGATAACAAAGGAAGAAATTTGGAGGTTGAAGTAGTGTCTATAGACTTAATTATCAAAAATAAAAACTAAAAATCAAATGATTACTAAACGGGACCTTCTTTTTTTTTTTTTTTTCAAAAATTAAAATTCAGATGGTTACTAAACGGGATCTTCATTTTTGATTTTTTGTTTCCAAAAACAAAAAATCAGATGGTATCAAATGGGGCTAAGGAAGCAAGAAATCAAAACTGAAATCAGCCTTGGGATTTTGATTTTCACCTGCAACATCAGTCTGGTGTTTTCTACTAAACTGTACCTAGAAGCAGGATATCACATGCTAGACTTTTAACATATCTGCTAAAAAAAAGTTGCACAAAGGGGAAAACAATTCTCACTGACAAAAAAAAATATTTATAGGACCAATCAGTGGCCATGACTGGAAATAGTGAAAACAAATGACCCTTGAGTTCATAGAAATATAGATAAATCTTTAATCCTAAATTTGCTTAAGCATTGCGGTGCAAAGGACTCTGTTTGGGCCTCTCATCACTAATATGAATAAGAGGAGGGGTAAGTTGATAAATCACTTCCAATAGGGAAGGAATAAGATGCGTTTGTTAGTTGTACAACTGTTAAGGTTAGTTGGTAAATCACTCCCAATAGGGAAACAAATGACCCATGGTTCTTGTTATTTTCCCTTGTCATCCTGTTCTTGGAAGTTAGTAATACTATATTTGCTGCACATGATCATGAAAGAGATGTATGACGAACGATAGAAACATGAGATTGGGTCAGTCATCACAGGAAATTTCATCAAGCAAATGCGAGGTTCGTAGAAGAGCTACCTCCAATCGATGATATGGAGGGTGAATTGTCCTCCGTCATTTCGATCAATTTAACGAGGACTAATTTAAAAGGAAGAAGGAAACCGTCACGACAGTTTTACCTAACAATTTTCCCTTTACTAGCTAGTTGATTTCTTCACACTCACGCCCCAATGTCCTAAGTTGATATACACTCCACAAGAGATGTTGAGTCAATTCAATAGAAATATGCCTCGAGATATTTACCTCTCTCACAATAGCTTTAATTTTGCGAAAAGGACTAGTTCTTCTTCGACACTTTGTCCCATATTAGCTAGTTGATTTCTCACATTCACACCCCATATCCCACATTCTATATTTTTACTTCATACTCGTATCTTTGAATCCCCATTTCCAGCAAAGACACGATTCAAGTTCATACGTGCAAGGGGAACAAAACAACCAAGAGGGAAAGCATTTGTTGATTTCGATTAGAGTCAAGATCTTAAAGACACTACTTCCTTCTTCCAACGAAGTGGATTTATTTATTTTAATAACAAATAGGAATTTCCTACACACCCAGAAAAAAATCAAGCTACGAGAGCATCTGACATTCAAAGATCAATCACTGGTTTCATTTCTCAACCCCAACCTTTGTCACAACTTCAAATCAAGTTATGCATTTCCCTTCTCGCTTTAATCTTCATAAACCAGTAACTACATTACCTGAAGAGCTGAGAAGAAAATCTCTCTTCATTCCTATCTTCTTCCTTGAAATAGGAACAAAACTTGACACATAAATATACAAGAGAAGGAAATCAGTTATGAAGACCCAATTGGCTAAATTTAGGATTGGTAGACAAAATCAAAGACCCCAGTCCACAAAATCCTTAAAACCAGAGAGCAGAGTCAAATCTCAAGTTTTCCCCATAGGAAAGCCCAGATCTCTCAAGAAATCAACAATGCACAACATTAAAACCCAAAATATAGCATTATAAAACACACCCACATTCTAAAAAACAAAGTAATTACTAAATACCAACTCTATTTCTCACCTTACCAGTGGCATCTCATCCATCATCATCATCATCATCATCAAGTGTTTATGTCATGAACATCTCTAGCACATCTAGTAATGATTTCACAGCCTCTGTCATAAGAATTTGCTGGACCAGGATGACATTCATAATATGAAACGCCTGGTCTTGAACAAGGAACCATGTCCCTTCTTAGTGTATCGTAGCTTATATACTTCTTCTGCATCATCAGAACTCTCCTGCTGATTTCTGATTCCATTTCTGGCTCAGTCAGACACTCCCCGATCTTCTGATTGCAAACCCCTTTTGCCATTAAATCCATTTCACTGCCCTTAAAAGATCTGAGATCAAGAATCGCATCGCAGAATGAGAAATGGGTTTGCAGGAAAACAAGTGGAAGAAGGATGGAAAAGAAGAAGAAGAGAATGGGGTTTGCCATTTTGAAGGGAATTTGTTTCTGTCTCTGCTTTGTTTTTTCACTGTCTCGTCTTCTTCTCCAGCAATATAGGCTCTGAATGTGAGATTCTTTATTGGTTGGATGTTCATAAATAGTAATGCTTTTGCCTTCCTTTTATCAAAAGCTAAATGGAAAACCCATAAATTTAAAACGTTCAAAACCATTTTTTCACTGATAATTCAGTCGCTAACATAATTTTAATAATTTAGTATCTATATTTTGAAAAATTTAATAATTTATTCTTTATTAAGAAAAAAATCTCCTTAAAATTAAATGTTGAATTCTATTAGGTAACAATCTAATTTTTATTCCAATCAATTTAACGAGGACTAATTTATTACATATGGTAAAATATATAAACCAAAATGTTACTTATTAAAGTTTAAGTACTAAATCATTACAAATTTAAAAATACAAAGATTAAATCGTTATCAACAGAAGTTTATAACTAAATTATTATTTTAAAAAGATTAGGGATTGAAAATGATTTTTAACTAATGAAATCAAAACATTTCTCTATCAACAAGTTGGATGTAATTCATTTGCATACAATTTTATGACATTAAAGCATATTCTTAAAATATAAAAATTTCATTTAAAAAAAAAAAAGAAAAAAAAATAGAGAGAGAAAGAGAGGAATTCCATTTTCTTATTTCAAAGTTTTGAGATTGTTTGAAACTTTGAGAGACAACTGTGTGATGGTATGGTAACTGATGATTACTTGAAATAGAGTTATCTCTTAATAATAAACATTAAAATTATTTTCTTTTCCACGTAGATATTTCTCATTCGATATTTTTAATATATTGTAAAATAAATTAATAAAATATGAGAAAAGAAATAATAAAATGTTCGTGATGTGAATATAATATAAATAATAAATATTTTAACTTTTTTAAAAATGTATCGATTAATTTAAAATTTTAAAATATTCTTAATATTTTATAAGTTTTTTCAAAAAAATATCCATATTCTAATCAATTTTTTTTAAAAAAATTTAACGTCTCATTATTTTTGTCGACATCAACATTTTAGATTGATATTTATTATTCTTTGTGAATTAATCAAAAAGTAAAAAACCTTTATTCAAAAAGACCATTTTACAATTTGTTTGAAAAATTTTCCATAGATAAAAAAAAGTCAAACTATTTAAAAAAATAGCAAAAAATACTTATAGACACTGATAGATTTCTATCCTTACTGATAAACTTTTATCGATTTCGATCACTGATAAATATTGATAGGCTTCTATCAATCTCTATAAGGAAGAAAAAATTATTATTTTGTGTAATTAATTTTTCTTATTTTTTTATTTTTGAAAATCTCCTCTTTTTTTTTTTTCCTTTTTGAAAAGCAGACCATTTTACTATTTGGTATCGTCAAAATAAAAATATAATCAAATTTTGAAACGATGATTTATTCCCCACCAAATTAATATTTATTTCTATTAATAATTTAAAATTTCAAAGCGTATCAATTGCTAAAAATATATATATATATATATATTCCCGGATAAACTATCTACTAATTTTTTTATTTATAATGGACTCGTTAAATGCTACAGCGAAAATTAAATTCCTTGAAAACGAAAAGAAAAAAAAATTGAATTATATAGTGAAAATAGGACGCACCACTAAGGGCCGAAATCCCAACCACTGAACTTTGTCGGTGGATTTCGGCCATAAATTGAAGGCCCGACCCGACCATTAACTATAATAAAAATAAAATAAAATAAATAATAATAAAGGATATTTCTAAAAATAAAAAAATAGAAACTATTCTCACAAAATAGAAAATTTTAATCGAGATTGAAAGAAGTCTATCGATGTCTATGATAGAAACTGATAGAAGTCTATCATTGATACCATCAATGATGAAAACTGATACAAGTCTATCATTGATAGACGTTGATAGAAATCTATCCGTATTTATCAGTGTTAAAAATTACAAGTCTATCATTGATAGACGTTGATAGAAATCTATCCGTATTTATCAGTGTTAAAAATTAATAGAAGTCTATCATTAATTGAAGTTGATAGAAGTTTATCGGTGATAGAAACTGAGAAGTCTATCATTGATACTATATTGATAGAAACTGATGTAAATAGACGTTAATAGGTCTATCAGTATCTATCAATATTTTTTAATTATTATTTCTAAAAATAATTTGATATTTTTTTTTATTCGTAAAAATTTTCCTAACAATAATACAAAATATATTTGTGAGGAAAACACCAAAAAAAAAAAAAAAGTGCCATTTTTGTCCAATACAATCAATTTGCCTTGCCTTTGACGTTAGGATTGTTTGGAGAGTGGGTTAGGTCAATTCCACAATGTTTTATAAGTATGCTGATTTAATTTGAAAAAAAAAAGAACTGAATTAAATAAAATGTTGAAAATTTATAAACAATGATTGGATAGAAATATGTAATAAAAAATCTGAAAAATCTATAATCATATTAATCGGTGAAATTATGATATCCTTATGGACTATGTTCATTATCCTAAAGTGTTCAATTTCGAAATTATTTATTTTTTGATTACTTCTTTGACTAGACTATTGAAATACGTGTTCTTGTGAGAAGAGCGTTCCTATTGAATTTCTTATCGAAATATTGCACTTGACTGAATTTATTATTTTAGTACAAACAATCAATTGATGTTACTCGTCGTTAAAGTTTTCCATTGTTTTGATAGTTGAAAAAGGGATAACCTTCTCTTCCCAAAGAGATTTGTTATGTTTTATATGCTTTCTTTTTTAAGGAAAAAGGGAGCAACCTCCCCCACTCCCTCTCCAATATACTACTAGCCTGCTATAATTTGAATTATGATGAGGAATTTCAACCTCTATATAAAAATATTTATATATTACATAGTAGTTACCGTCTATATTAAACACACGGATATATATTATGTAATGTAGATTGCTACTATATTCCAGAAATAAATTAATATATGAAAGCATCACTCAAACGAAGGAAACAAAAAAAAATATGAAAAGAATGACTTTTTTACTCATCAAATTTTTAGGAATAGATAGCTTCAGTCTCTAAACTTTCAAGTAAAAAAAATTGGAAATCTTTCGGAGAAATTTTCGCTACTATAGTAGTATGAAAAATTTTCCATACTATCATTAACTGCTTGTCACAAAAATATAATTTGAGAATTATATGGAGTCTACAAAATAAATGAATATAATTTACTGATGTGTCAGATTATGAATAGAAGTAGTAGATACTACCGTAGTAGTAGAAACTTTCCCGATATCTTTCTCTCATAATAGATCTTGTTTAGTACAAATGAATACTTCTTCCCTAATACTTTTACCTATACTAGCGAGTTGATTTCATCACATTCACACTCCCATATCACACATTTATTATTATTATTATTATTAAGAATCGAATTTTCATTGAGAAAGAAAGAATGAATACAAGCCCATATAAAGGAGGGACTCCAAGTCAAGTGTACAATGAGACTTACTCTATACTTAATGAAATTTTGTTGAGTTCAAAATCTATCATGATATCAAAAGATAGATCTATAGAATGCTAACACCCTAAAGAGAGTGATGAAAGGATGGTTACTAGTTCCTTCACTTCCTTTGATAATCGTGCATTCGTAGTGATAATGTTAGTTTCGCTATGCCAATTGCAAATTTATTTAACTACCACTACAAATTCTAAAGTCAATCTAGGTACTAGTTGTAGAAGAACAAGATAAGTTATAGTGTAGACTAATTTTCTTGAATCAAATCTTCGAAGATATATCTTGTTTGTTATGGAAAACATATCTTTAACAACTTAAGGATCCTATTTTATGGGTTCAAATTCGGGGAGAAAACTGAGATTTGCCTCACTTTTTGAAAATGGGGTTTTTCACCATTTATTGATGTCAAATTTGGGTGAGATTACCTAAAGGAACTTCGCGCACGTGAAATGGACTTTCTCGCTTTCCTACTCTTGCTCACTTATTCTATCTCTCTCCCTTTCCTCTCACAAATCGCTCTCCTCTTGCCCTTTCTCTCACAATCTTGCCACTTACTCTCGCTCTGCAACACAAATTGAATAGAGAGAGAAGAAGAAGAAAAGACGGCCAGAACTTGTGTGTGGTCTTGTCAAAGTTGATCGTACTAGAGAAGAAGAGCACCAGCGAAGAAGAAGAACAAGAGAAAGAAGAAATAAGAGTAATTTTGTAAAATTACTTGATGATGAGGTAAGCAAAATGTCAAAGTTTTTTTTTTTTTAAACACCATTATTTAATTGGATGTTGTGCCATCTTGTTCTTCATGATGACGTTGACAAAAAACAGAATTAAAAGATCAAAATTCTTAAGTTTTAAAAGTGGGGCAAAAATCATTTTAGACCTTGAGTAGGGTCTTTTAATAATTTCCCCCTATTTTATGGATACAAACCAGCCTTTGTAGAAACTAACAATAACTAATGATTAAAACAAAAGACCTTTATTTTGGGATAAGAGAGATATAACTAATTCTTTAACCTTGGTAAAAGCCAAAACCTACAAAGGAGAGCACAGTCTAAAAAAGAAGGGTAATTAACAAAACATCAAGAGCTACTTAAGTACCACACTAGTGGTCTAACCGATGTGGGATAAAGGTAATCACATCCCGATGATACTTCATTCAAAAATACCCGATACCCGGTCAAAACCCTCTACTGGTGCTCCTTCATAGAATGTGACTCTGATACTAACATATTAGATATTTAAGTGTCTTGGAGAACCACAACCCAAAAGCCAACTATTAAAGTCATTTAAGTACCACATTGATCGTCCTATATTTATCGATGTGGGACAAAAGTTATCCATATTACTTGATTCCTAACCTTATCACTTCAAATATCCAGAAGTCAAACCAACACAAATAAAACAAAACAAAGGTACCTTGTCGTCTCAAGAAATCAAGTTTGAAAGACTTGATATGCCTTTTTTTCTCTCTATGCAAAGTAACAGCTAAAAAACGAGAGAGAAGGGAATGGTAATCACATTATATTAGAGACAAATTGTACGGTAAAGGGTGCAAAAGTCAGTAATGAAAAGAATGTAGTTTTGGTGCAACAACCAATCTTCCATATATATGATGTAGGAGTTATAATAATCTATTGTTAGTAAATACTTTTATTATTAGTTGATGATTTGATGTAGCTGATCATAGTTGTGAATACATCAACTATTAACATATTAAAAATCCAAGTACATAAATAGTCATCAAGTATGTGTTAATCAACAAACATTATAAAATTTAAGTACAACATCTCACTATCAGGCATCAATCAACCAGCATATTAAAAAACAAAAGTATATTAAGGGGTATCAAGTGTACAAATTGTGTATCAAGAAAGGGTACCAAGTGTACATCAGTAGTGTATCAATAGACATCAAGTGTATCAGGTACATTAGAGGTATCAAGTGTAAGTATATTAAGTGTGTATTGAAGGTATCAGATGTATTCGTACATTTTTTACATTTCTTGTTTTAAATCATGGGCTGACTTTTTTTTAAACAAAACTAAAAGGTTTGGGCTATGGGTCTAAAATTAGTAACTTATACCGCCTATTTTGCAACTAGCCCTTCTATATATATATATCGTAGGATTATCTCTCCTCCAATCATTGCAATCACTTACCATCTACCTTGCAAAGGTGTTTTTGTCATTTTTTTAAATAACAATTTAACTCTAAAATAGGATATTTACACTTCCAATTTATCAATATACATTTTGATGGAGACAATATGAAAAAGATATCGTGTTTTGAAGAAGTGAGATGTCATTGTTCTGTTCGTTTTTACGTTAGAATATTAGGCTGAATATAAGTCTTGAACGTGATCGGACCAAGTCGACATATAACAATCGGGTAAACAAATCCATCTTGATTCAAATTACGGAGGATAATAATGTATTATGATCGCTTTTTGAGATTTCAAATTCAAACTTCCTAATGATCTATGTCAAATGTCAATATCTATCAAAGGTAATTTACTTAAGATCTTTAAATTTTAATTTTAAAGTTAAAACACTTCTTAAGAATCATCAGATTGTTAGAGGTTTACGTTATTTTCTACCATCTGTGTTGATTATGAAAATAAAATGTATGCATTCGATTGATAGCAAACTTTTCTAACATCCCCTGCCTATTTTTTTTTTTTATTTATAGTTTAAAAAAACTTTAAAAATCAATTTTATAATAATATTTACACGTGTTTTGTTTCCTTGTTTTTTTATCTATATTCTAATGACGCTTTTAGAATTTAAGGCAAAATTAAAGAAGAAATTAAAGAAAGAGTAATTATTTTAGATGGTAAAATTGCTGAAAATATGTTCAAGTATAGTAAAATGTATCTTTAATGATACACCGAGATAGATATATCAGTGAACGATAATGATATTTTACTATATTTATATATAGATTGATTCATTTTTTCTTATTTCAAAACAACCCAAAAAAAATTATTTCAAACCCGATTTTATTTTTAAGAGATCTTACCATTTATTGTCATTAAAAAAAAAAAAAAAAACATAAAATGCATCTATAGGATGGTTAAGTAAAGCCGGATTAAAAAATAAATAACATAACATAAGATGAACCTATTATCACAAAGGCATTTTAGGGCATGTTTGAATTGCTAAAAAAAATGCATTTTTCAAAAAATTATTTCATAAAACACTCATGTGTTTGTTTAACTTTTTCTCAAAAGTGTAATTATATGCAAGGCAGAATTGTGCCAACGCATTTTCCTACACAAAATACCATGCGATCGCAATGTTCTCAAAATGCTTTTGGACACGATTTTACATATTTTTACTATCGCAATCCTACATTGTTTTATATCTTTGCGTTGTAATAACATGTGTTTTAATAAGGAGATGTTTTTTAAAGTGTTTTAATAAGGAGATGTTTCGCCCCTAACTTGAAGTTTGTGGAGTGAGTTATATTATTGTCTACTCTTCGTTTCAATTATAATAATTAGTGTTTTTAACTATTGTAACCTACAATTAACTGTATTACTCTTTCATATCTCTTTTTGCGACAATGTTTACCATTTCCTTTTCTCTTGTATTTACTATTTTCTACCTAAACTAAAATAGTTTATACCCTAAACATTAATTATTATAACCCAAGTAATAATAACCAATGCCTTAAACACTCCTTAAATGTCAAAACTCCATTTTAAAAAAATGATTTCAAGTATTTCTCTTAGACCAACCTATTTCATAAACTCATTTTTTTTTCAAAAATTATTCTGAATGGTTGTTAAACGCTCAAACTTCTTTCAAAATCACATTTTCAAAGATAAACATTTAAAAAGTTAAACCAAACATATACATAATAAATGGTTCAGTAGCATCTCAATGATACATTTATGTTTATTTATCTCTTCAACGAGCTGACCAATGGTAAATTAAGTGTGGAATTTCGAATCATAATCGATTTTCAGTTAAATAACTAGTAAGAAAATTAACCAAAGGAGAAAAGGAGAAAGGAAGAAAAGAGAGATGAAGCATAGACAAAAAGCCAAAATCCATTATGTATTGTAACTTATTACAACTCACAAGGATAAGGATCGGAAGGATTGGGCTTTGAAAATGAAATAAAATAAAATAAAATTTTGTTAGTATTTTCTGGTGGGGTCAGGGGGTCATTTTCAAGTTGTGGTTGTTCCCCATTTTGTTCATAAAAGGCAATTGCAATCACTACAACTAGAATAACACCACTCCCATTATAGCAACTAAAATTATTTAATAAATATCTATAAAATACTTTCATCCATATATCAACAAATTGATCCTATAATGAGAAAATACCACCTATATAAACATTATTTACTCGTTTATATTTCATACCTTCAACAAATTTAATGATGAGCACAAGGATTTCATGGTCTCGATGGAAAAAAGAGACTATAATTAATTTTATGAAAAATTTTCAAACAATTTAGGTCACGTTTACCAAATAGTAACGAAAATTGGTGTAATCGAAATGAGATTTCATTGATGGATGAATCGTAATAGGCCTGAATTACAAACATAATTGAATTGTTTTTTATCACGTTTATCTAGAATTATGAATTTGTCATATTTTACCGTTACCATTACTATTTGACCCTAACGGTAATGGTAATAAATGTGGTAAATTCATCATTTTCACAACGTTATGGTAACAATATTTGTAATGGTAACGACACGGTAATAGTAACGACACGATAATAGTAAAGGTAGTAGATCCCACATAATTTTCAACCACAATCAGATTGAACACCTTTTATTCTTCAATCAAATTACAAGATCTTATTACAAATTTCAAGACGGAACCCACATCTCATTACAATTACGGAAAGCAGGTAAACAACAACAAAAGTAATCAACCGGGACCCACTTTTTATATTACGATTGATGGATTACTTTTCAACCAGTGTAAACGTAGCCTTAATTTATCGAATTAATGAGCATGAGGACTCCCATTCTAGCAACTAAAAAACATATTACTTATCCAACTTTCAAGTGTAGAACCTAGTCGTAGTTTCTAAAAAATATAATGATAATAAAAACTAAGTCGTAGTATGTTTTATTCAAAGTGGTCAATAAAAGTGAATGCAAACAGAGAAAGAGGAAATGACACCTAATTAGATTTAATAAGTTTATTTGATAACTAATTAGATTAAGTGATGGGTGCAAGCTAGCCCAAACACTCGGCAAAAATATCTAAACGAAACGAACAATGACAGACCAATAAAGTGGATTCATAGGCTCCATGACAATTTATTCAATAGAATAGACAATGCACTCTCCAATGGAAAAATGGCAAAGCAATTCAGCATAGACACATATGTGTGTGTTTATTAGCAAAATTTCCATCAATATACAGATGAAGTACTCAAGGTAAGTTGTGGTGAAGTCATCTCTAAGCTAAGGTATTTAATAAGTTATAGATTTACCTACCTAATTATCCAAGAATGAACAACATTATACACGGTTACAACGTACCAAGAAGAACTCATCGCAACAGGGTATGAGTGACTCCGAAGAATCATAGAACAATTATAGGAAGTAACTGCAAATCCTAGTCAGGCTCTACTTATTGTATCATAGAAACAGAAAACCCTATATGAACTGTTAGAAAAGCTTTGAAATTACCTCTATTGTCAAAGAGATAGGCCCGATCTTCCATCATGTGGCTCCTTGTATAAATTTGCCCTGTAATTAGAACTTGCCTCTTCACTTTCGGGACAACCTGGTCTTTCGGTAAGGAACTGTTCCCAGAAACCGTCATTGGCTGGAGGTCCATTATTTTTATTCGAGGTCTCTTGAGGACAAATCAGAGTAGTCCTCTCGTCAAGATTTATGTTCTTAGTGAACAGTCTCGCATCTGATTCTTTTCCATTTGAATTTACTTTTGAATCTGGGGATTTTCGAGCATTTTGACCCAGTTGTGGCATTCGAACCGAACAAGCAGTGTCACTGATTCGCAGGGACGACGATGCTAGAGTGAGATTCAATTGACATGAGATGTGACTTTCTCCATCTTCTTTGGAACTAACACTTGGTTGCAATGAGTGTAGATGTGGACTCTCGTCATTAGGCGATTTCCCTGACAACGATGAATCCCTCTTCAATATAAACGATGTTCCAGTGTCTGAGAGATCTAATGTTTCAGCTACAAAATGAAGATTTTCTTGGACAGCTCTAGTATCAAGCTTTGACATATGTCTTTGTGAACTTCCCCCTTCTTCATTTGAACTCTGAGTGCTACGTGAAATTAAGTTGATATCTGATGCACATGAAGTTTCTAACCTCAGCTTATGTGAAAAATCTTGATGAAAAATATTACCAGACTCAGATCTGGAACTACTATGGTTATCTAAAAAACTATTTTCTATGACCAGCGGTGAAAGATCAGCCGAAGGCAGTCGTCTCTTCTTTTTAAATGCTGTAAAGTCCATAGACTCGACCCTTCGAGCAAGATGTTCAACAAAAGAAGGGTTCTGGACAGCCTTTTCTAAAAATGCCAATAAATTCTTCTGTCTTTTTTCCATGCTTTCCACCTTCACTGTTAGATCTTGCAACTGAAGTTTAGCAGTCGATTTTTGCTGTTTGAATCTTGATATATTGGCTTCAAGTGTAGTTTTTTCACGTGATAGCCTCTCTATTTCATCTTCAAAAGCAGCTCTTTCTGGATCTACATGAGATCCTTGAGGATTACTGTGACTGTGAATTGGTTTTCGACGGTGGATGTTTTTCAGCAGATGCTTTTGATCCTTTATGAAATCTTCATTTGCAAATTCCCACTTCTCAGAATCAATCTTTCGAAACCCCTGCCAACAAAATTTTCAGAACTGGCAAGTTTAGGCTACTTCATTTGCAAATTTCTCGCACTATTGATTGGTCCCTTTTTCAAAACGAAAGAATAATACGACTTCCTTATAAAATGATGTGTACAACAGAAACCATTCAATAGATTCTAGCATGATAGATGGAAAGATCGTTCCCAATACATAAATGACCATATAGAGGTAAAGAAACCATATGGGTACCCTGCAAACCAATTCCATCCAAAAGCCCCATTCCTTTAGGAGTATAGGAATCACGCAACAATAAATTGGGAGTGCAAGGGGAAGTGGAAATAATTCTCTTCTGGTAGTAGCTAAACTAGAGAGATCTGTTAGAAAAAAAAAAATCTCAGAAAACTTAACTGAGAAGGTGACGGTTTCATAATCTCGGAGCTAATAGATTAGCATGATAGAATAGAATTAACATACAAAAATTGGTTTATCAACACAACTCGTGGTAGGCAAATAGTTAAATCCCTACAAGTTACATCAATTGAAGCTCATAAATACAAAACAGAATTGAATAGGAATGAATACAGAACAATTAAGAATTGCTAAAACGCATGAGATGAATGTATAAACACAAACAAACATACTAAGTAAATGAGAGAGGGAAACAACAATAAAATTGATAATTACGCAATAAGGAACATACTCCACAACCAATTATAGGAAGAAACGAAATTAAATCATAGAAGTGAACGAAAGAGGAATCTTCAAAAGCTTACATAGGTATTAAGCTGCCGAATGAAGCTGGAGAAGTTGCTGTGCTTGAAAAACGTGGGAAGAAGAAGGCGGGCGAATTCAGGGGGATTCCAGACCACAAAGCTCTTCTTCGAAGAGGTCCACGACACGATCTCATCGGTGGTTGAGTCGTCAACCATATCGTAGGTCTTGATGAGAAACGGCGCCGGACCAGCGCCGCCGGTGGTTCCGCCGCCAGTAGCTGCCTCCATTAGCTGAGAAGGACGGCGGATCAGGATCTGAATCGATCGACGGAAGCGGTTGAAATCGAATTGAAAGGGAGAATTGGAGATGAAGATTACGCGGAGGGAGAGGGTGAAGATGGTGGGAAGTTTTTGGTGTGTAATCGACAGGTGAGGTTCTACGAGATTGACTTCGCACCACCCGCTGCTTGGTTGTTCTCTTTTTTTTTTTCTTTTTTTTTTCTTCTCTCGTTATTTCTTTTTCTTTAAATAAAAATTAAATTTGAGAAAAAAGGGCTACCTAAGATTTGTCTTCGCGACCTTGGTAAACGGTGTGGGGTTGTTGGATTTTGTTTTTATTTTTTCCCCCTTTTTCCTTCTATTTGATTGGGTTTAGGAGATTTGAGGGCGTTTGAGTAATTTGATAGATTTGACATAGTTAAAATGTTTTGGCCAAATTATCTTGAAATTTGTATTTTATGTCCATAATATCTTTTTGGTTTTGAGTTTTCAAGAATAGGTTTTAAAAGTCTCTGTTAATAAAATCATTAAAATTGTGATGTGTCAAAATGACTTGAAAAAAATATACATTTTAATTATTTTTCCTCTTCTCTCCTAGGGTCTCCCTTTCCCTCCGTTATTTTTTTCTCTATCGTTTTTTTTAGCAACTTTTCCTTCCATATACTAACTTGTTGCCAGTTTTATTTAAAATTCCTCTCTTTACAGTCTCAACCCTTCTCTTTGACATTATTTTTGTGAGGCAAAGGTAGCTCTGAAACTACCCTCGAATTTATAAGATTATCTCTCTCTCTTTCCTTCAAGATTCTCGAGAGAGAAAGTCT
The DNA here is from genome assembly GCF_009727055.1 of Benincasa hispida. Lineage (NCBI taxonomy): Eukaryota > Viridiplantae > Streptophyta > Magnoliopsida > Cucurbitales > Cucurbitaceae > Benincasa > Benincasa hispida. The sequence goes on along the minus strand of NC_052349.1, from coordinate 3,699,170 downwards.
TGTAGTGAAAGAGAGTTTTTTTTCGCGTGATTATATGTAATTCTCATGAATCGTAAGAACCAATTTCTGTAAGACAACTTTGGAGCAAAAAAGAAAGGGGAAAAGAATATGGGAGAGAGTAGAAAACAAGCTTAAACCTCTGAAACTGCCATCTGAGCAAGGTTAATGTGAATGAAAGCTTGTGGAGCTAGAAAAAAAACTGCAGGTGTTAGGTGAAGAAGATAAGGATGAAGCCTAAGTAACACATTTAAGTTTTTGTAGCTGGAGGAAAATATTGCATTTGTCTGGAAAATGAGAAAGATGGAGAGAGAACGAAAAGGGAGGAGAAAACCAGACTTCATAGCTCAGATAGAAGATGAGAACATGGAGAAAGAGGAGGGAAGGAAGAGAGAAGAAGAGAGAAGAGGAAAAATAATTATATATATATATTTCCAAGTCATCTCGACACATCAATATTTACTCATTTTTAGCATTAAATTGAGTGAATTTATTAGTATAAGACTTTTTAAACCTATTTTTGAAAACTAGGGACTAAAATGGTAAATTTGAAACATTAAAAATTAATGTACATATTCTTGAAAACTCATGGACTAAAAAAGTTTTTTTCCTAATTTTTATGTTTTCAAAAATTTCAAAAATACTCATAAAACTTTCTTTTAAGAAAGTATAATCATAATGTTTAATTATTGGTTTTGGATAGAAACCGTTAATGTTTTGTTTCAAAAATATCTCTTAACTTCCAAAATTTTCAAAATTACCCTTTTAACTTAAAACAAGTTTTCAAAAATACCTTACTATTAGTATATGAACACAAACTATTGATACTCATTTAAAAAATATCATTGAACTTTCAAAAGTTGCATAAATTTTATTAATCTTACAAAAAAAAAATAACCGTTGATATGTTGATCAATTTGTTTGAAGTCTTATTGAGTTTGGAAGTAATCAATTTTAAAACACAAAATATATAAATGTTTTATTTTCATATAGATGCTCTCGTTTTTTTTCCAATTTGTCCAATTCTTACCGAAATTTTCTTGCAACAAAATATAAACTAAATTCCGACAAAAATCTCTCAAAATTCCAAAATAAAGTCTCCCACTAAAAATGACCAAACTGATAAATGGTTACAAAAACTAAGTATTTGGTTATTAAGATACATTTGACTACTAACATGCAATCTTATTAAGTCCCAAGGTTCCGTTGGTGCTTCCATTATTATTTTTCTTGGTGTTACAATCTACATACCTTTATTGAACGAGCAACTTTTTTAAAAAAAAAACGAGATAAACGAAGGTCAAGCAGTCAATAAGAAAATAAGTAAAACCAGAGAAAAATAAAGAAACTAGAGAAGTGTTAGATCATAAATTGAAGTTGGAGAGAGATATAATGGAGGTGAGAATATTTTTAACCTTTAAAAAAGAAGTAGATACTAATGAACTTTTTTAAAGTTCAAAAGTATTTTTTCCAATGAGATATTATCGATTTATGTTCACACTAAAAGTAAGTATTTTAAAAAAAAATGAAGTTTAAGGGTGTTTTTAAAACTTTCAAAAAATCATGAGTAATTTTTAAACAAAACACAAACGGTTTTCATTCAAAACCAACGATAAAAGCATTTTTAAACTATTTTAAAAGTTTGTGGGTATTTTTTTTAAACGGTTGAAAGTTATGGGGTATTTTAAAATAAAATTTTATAACCTTTTTCAATTTATATATTTAAAAAAAATGTTGTTTCAATATCTTATTTTATTCATTTTTATCAGCTATCGCTTTGCTGCAAAAGTAAGCATAGCTTGTTAGTTACCAAAATATATATGATTCGAATTTTCCCACCCCCATTGTACTTTAAAAAAATATCATTATATTTCTCTAAGATTTCCTCCATTGTTTTTTGCTTTTTGTATTTCCCCTCTAGATCCATTCTCTATTTCGTCTCGAGCGATAGTAACACTCACTTTCTTGTATTTTGCTTCAATGACAACACACAACGACAACGAGCACAACGAGCATAGTTGTTTATTCTTCATCCGAGAACATGAGATGGGTAGTTTATTGTTCAATTTTAGCTCATGTACAATTTTGGTCCCTTATTTATGAGTTTGTTTTATTTTCGTATATATATATATATACTTTCAAGATCTTGACTTAGTTTGTTCGATTTTAGTCCATATGTTTTTAAAATATTAAGTTAGTTTGTCCAATTTTAGTCCATATACTATCAACGTATTTAATTTAGTCCATATACTATCAATGTATTTAATTTAGTCCATACCGATAGATTATTGTTGGTTTTTTTCCTTCGAAAACATAACTGTGAGTATGTTGACTGTAAAATTTGAAAACACGCATTATTCACTAAATTAATGACAAAATTTCAAATCATCAAATTTGGGATCAATTAAGAGTTAATGTATCCCAAATTGAAATTGAAGACAAATTTCGATGTCGCCACGTGGTTTCATGAATCAGATAAAATTTAATTTGGTCCAATTTAATATTATTATTTGGATTAAAGTCTCTAAACCCAAAAATAAGTTGAATTTCTCCCAAATGTTAAATCAAGCCTAAATCCAATTAACTGGGCCCAAGAACCAGACACATGAGTCAACCTAGCCTAAGCCCATGGACCCACTAGAGAGCTTTATAAATAGAGAACAATTTCTCATTTGTGGGATCAGGAATTTTATATTCTAGAGGACCTAGAGAGAATTTTAAATTTTATATTCTAGTGGACCTAGAGAGAATTTTTCCAAATCAAGGTACACATTCGACTGGATCAAGTACTAAAAGATCAAATTATCCAATCCTAGAGATCGAACCACGTCAAATCAACATCAACACCAACTCAAGTTCAACTCCACGAAACAAGTTTCTCTGAAAGCCTCGTGTGAACATTAATCCTCCAAGCAGATCATCAAGCCAGGTCGATCATTCAAAAGATCAATAAGACCGATCATCCAAGAAGATCAACAAGTCCAAAGACCGATCATCCAAGAAGATCATCAAGCCAAAGATCGATCATCTAAGAAGGTCAACAAGCCCAAAGACCGATCATCCAATAAGATCAACAAGCTCAAAGACCAATCATCCAATAAGAATCAACAAGCCCAAAGGTCGATCAATAAGCCCAAAGACCGATCATCCAAGAAGATCAACAAGTCCAAAGACCGATCATCCAAGAAGATCAACAAGCCCAAAAAGGTTGATCATCCAAAAATATCAACAAGCCCAAAGGTCGATCAATAAGCCCAAAGACCGATCATCCAACAAGATCAACAAGCCCAAAGACCGATCATCCAAGAAGATCAACAAGCCCAAAAAGGTCGATCATCCAAAAATATCAACAAGCTCAAAGGTCGATCATCCAAGAAGATCAACACGTCCAACGGTCGATCATCCAAGAAATCATCAAGCCAAAGGACGATCATCCAAGAAATCATCAAGCCAAAGGACGATCATCCAAAAAAATCAACCAGCTTAAAGATTAAAATTTATTTTGAAAGCTTCAAAGAGTTGTTCTATTAGAGATTGTATTTGCTATACTAAAATTAATAAAAATACAAAAGTTCAAATTCCATGAATTAAGTTTTTCCGGAAACCCCGTGCGAACACATATAAACATAATGTATTTATTGTCAAAAAATTATTGACTTAAAAAATTAAAAAAATTATAATCAATTAAATTTCACCGTTTTTTCATAATTATTAAAATTAACTTTAATATTTCACTTCACAATTGTTTTAAATTAATTAATAGACATTAACGTCAATGAAGTGAGTATTTAGTAAAAAAGAAAAAAGTTAAAAGTGTAAAATCTGAAATATAGGAATTAAATTGAAACAAAACTCAAATTTCAAAGATAAAATTGTAACATTTTGAAAACCAAATGACTAAAATAAATACCTACTCACAATCTAAGGATGAGAAAGGTAGGACTTTGAAAATTAGAAATCAAATTAAAACAGAACTAAAATCTCAAAAGCAAAATTATAACCTATTGAAACTGAATGACTAAAGTGAAATCAAACTCAAAACTCGAGTCTCACATGATAACGATTTTGTTTTTGAAAATTAAGCTTATAGTCACTACTTCCACCTCCAAATTTCTTCATTCGTTATCTACCTTTTACCAATACTATAGAAAACCAAGCAAAATCTTGAAAACTAAAAATGTAGCTTTTAAAAACTTGCTTTTGGATTTTTTTGCTAAGAAATCAACTATTGTACTTAAAAAAAGATGCAAATAATTGCAAACAATAGGAAAGAAATAGGTTTAATTTTCAAAAATAAAAATAAAAAACAAAATGGTTACCAAAATGGACTAAATAACTAAAAACGCAACACTTTAAAACTTAGGGACCAATTTGAAACAAAACTCAAATCTCAAGGATATACTACAAATTTTTAAATTTAGAGACAAGATTGAAATTAGACTAAAAACTTAACAACTATAAATATAACATTTTAAAACTCATATACCAAATAAAAATTAGAGCGAAAACCTAAGAACCAAAAATATTTTTACCTCGCCAAATCGAGCATAGCTCAATCGACATACGAGTACGCTAATGCATGAAGTTTGTAGTTCGAATCTATATACTCAATTATACTTCATATATATAGTATAGAAATTGTCTTTTTTTCTTAAAAAAATGTCCTAGATGAAATTATTTCTCTCCCAAACCAATCCCAAATCACGTCAAAGAAAAGGGGAAAAAAAGAAGGGCTGACAAGAAAAATAGCAAATTTTAAAGTTTCATTTGAAAAAATAGCAAAAAGGTTTCAAAATTATAAAAATAACAAAACGAATTTGTATAATAGAAAATACTAATTAGTAAATGACAAAATTACCCTAAAACAACAAAATTAAGTACAAACAAGAATGCAAAGATATACTAATTTAAAAACAACTCGAATACCACAAATATACTCTACCTAAACAATCTAGAACTATAAATACACCGTATCTAAACATTTCATAAGCAAAAATTAAAAATCACCTAATATGATCCTTAACACTTTTGGTTGCCTATAGAATGTGTGTATGCGAGGGAGGATGACAACTAAACAGTGGAGGTCATTAGAAACTTTTGGATGTCCAAATCATGGACTTCTTTCAACGCGAGAAAGAGCAAAGTTGATTGCACTAGTGAAGTTGCAGTTGACAAGTGAGTATTTGAAAGAATTGCAACTTTAGGACGATGTGACTATTGGAAATATAATTGTTTTTTACAGCAAACCAGTTATACGGAGTTTCATTGTCTTCATTCCATGTGATCATTTTGCTCATAGGATCTTGAAAGCCAACTTTAAATACTATCAATCCCATAACATCATTGTTGAAAACGATGTCCAAATTAGAAACAAAAGTAGAAAACATATGTGCGAGTAAACTAGCCAAGACGATGGAATTCAAGAGAGGGTTGTTGAACCAACAATTGTAGATATGAGATTGATAGGGAGAAAAAGAGATTTTGGAGGCGGCTAAGTGAAGAAGATGAAGGATATGAGATTTAGGGTTTTTTGTTATCTTATTTTAATAATAATAATAATAATAATTTCATATTAATATTAGTAATAAAGTGAACAAAAAATATATATATATATACACATGTTTCAAACAGTTTAATTCTCATTTATATATTTCTTTTTAAGTATAACAACCCTTTATACGTGTTTCTATGTGAAAATTTGAAAACATTGAAAATATGAAAAAAAAAAACAAAAACAAAAAAAAAAAGATCAAGTTAATTTGATAAAAAAAATGTTAAAATAATGAAAAAAAATATTTAGATATATTTGAGTTTGTAACAAACATTCAAACAAACTGAAAGTTAGTTAGATAAAATCAATTTTGATTGTAAAAGATAAATTCAAATATAACTTCAAGAGAAACATGAGAAAGTTTTTATTTATTGTGATTAATTCGATAAGTAGTCAAATAAAATCTAATTTGATAATAAAATACAATAAAATACAAATATAATTTGTTGGGATTGGTGTCTTAATTCTCTCAGAGTTGTTTATGAATAAAATAAGTGTTATTTCATTTTGGCATTTACTCATATCCAATAAATAAAGCTCCTATTATAGGTAAACGTAAGCATGTATATAAGATAACCTAAATAGGTGATTGAGGTGGGATACCTGATCCTATTGACATTACGGATACAACCCGTTTTATAAGGGTTTGCAAGTATTGTAAACTACTACAGATAGTAGATCCTGACCATTTATGTGGAGAAATGCGAGCGAGGGTGTCCTATACAAAAAGTTTGTATAAGACCGGACCACGAGATGATTCGTCTCTATATATAACACCGTTGATACTGGAGACTTACATCTCACCTAAACGACCATAGGTGACATGACCTCAATCTGTTTTGGGAACTCTGCCTTTGAGGATGGTCATTTGATTAGTATGGGTGGGAGTGGCCAGATTGCTAACTCAGCAGCACCTTTTTGGCAGCTTGTCTAATCTGGGAGCTGGAAACTCAGTTACACAAGATGGAGTTCACTCCTTCCCCGAAGCAAGGGTAAGTAGATAAATTGCTCTTTTAAGGACTGATTCTATGGCTTAAACATAGTGGCCATAGCTTCTCTTTGGAGGAGATGACTCAATCATAGTAGGACTATGACTTATGTTCATTAAAGAAATCAGTGGTAGTTAAGGAGTTAGATGTAACTACAAAGGTATAACAATTATTGGTCGAGTTGTACTTACAAACGATATGTGAAGGATTGTCGCACTATTGATTGGTTAAGATGGACACATAATATATCTGTAGTATGGAGAGTTCAGCTGTCGGTATTTAGTGGAGTGTCTGGCAGTTAACGATGGTGGATCTCGTGACTAAAGAGTTTAGTCAGTTATTCATGTACCGTTGGAGGGTCCCCTTGGTAACTTAGTGGATTCAAGTTGAGAATCAGTTATTGGTGTTGATTTGAATTGTTCAAATTGTCAAGTGGTAATTCGATTATATATGATATTATCGGTATGGTGTATGAGATACATCAAGTGAAGGGTTAATGTAAATGAGATTTACATTAAATGCCATGAAATAGAAAAAGGGCTATGGTTTGTATGTTTCATCTCGAAATATTAAAACTATAGGTTATAAATATAGTATGATAAGTTGGTGATCATTTATATTTATAATAATATTAATTATTTGATAATTATCTCTTTTTCTCTAATAACCAATTGAGTGGGAGGTTATTGGTGGTTTCATGGTAACCGTGAGATAAAGGAAAAATGTTTTCCTAAATTTAGTAAGACGTTGATTTTGAGATTTCCAATCTCAGAAAGTTCTCACGAAAAAGATGTGAAGTAAATCAGATTAACTAAACGACAGCTTGGAGAGACTAGACAATTGTGGAGAGTTTCTATACAATAGGCTCTCAGGTGACTGGTGAACTAAACGATCGTATAGCTTTTGCTAGGCGATTGCATAGCTTTTGTTAAACGATTGGGCATTGTCCTATACGATAGACTTTATCTTCCCCGATTGTTCTCGTCCGCCTCATCATCTAACCAAGTCCACACAGAGCCCACCTCTGGATTCTCACATCGAGAATACCAAGGTAGTCTTTTTGTGGTGTTATACTCCAACTCGACACATTCGAGATTCTGTGGAGGCCGTTCATGGTGTTTGGGGTGTTCGTGACTTGGAGATCGCGGAGTTTGAGTTCGATGTGATCATGCAGTGTAGAGTTCGTGTTGTTTGAGCTTCAGTGATCGAGGGATCTCGAAGATGAGTCTTCAAAGGTATGTTAATTCTATCCATTGATCTGTAGTAAAATATGCTGTAATTTCTGTTTTGCGCATAGCCTATTGTTTTCGTTTGTGACTGTAATTGTACATGTTCATATATAATTGAAATTTGGAAAGATCCTTCCGCTGCTCATGAAAATCTTCATATCTGATTTCCTTCATAATTCAGTAGAGAAAAATTCGAAAGGGAGCTTGTTTTTTTTACAATTACACTGCATTTTTAATTCTATTTCTATTTAAGCTTCAACAATTACTGTATTTATAACTCCATCAACCACAAAACCTATGAAAGAAGCCTAACTCGTTGGAGAGACAATAAAAACAACATGATTGCAAAAGTGAATACTTATTTGCTTGTAAAAAAGTCAAATTAATTGTATAATAATATAATAAGACGATAACGAATAAAAGGTGATTAAAAAATTTAAAAAATGAAAACTTTTAAATGAAATGTACCCTTTGTTAGATGATAATATGTATAAAACTTTTAGTAAAATCCTAATCAAGATAAAAAATAATTTGAATTTAAAATAATGAAAAAAAAACCAATAAAATAATGTAAAATCTAAAGATATATTATAAATTAAGAAAATCAAAATAATGAAAAACAAATTAAAGATGAATTAATTCTAAATATTTTCGAAAATTCGTTAAATCAAATCAAAACAAATATGAAACTGCCAATTCAAATTTTAAAATGACAGAAAAATTCGGCATCTTTATCCATTAAATCCGTTAGATTGAAATCTCTTGCCTACGATTCCATTTATATTGTATTTTTTTTTTTTATTGAGAATTGATATACGGTCAACGAAATCTCCTATCTGACGAGTCCATTTATATTATTTTTTTTATTGAGAATTGATACATGGTCTTGAGACGATTCCATTTACACTATATTTCTATTGAGAATTTATACCTAGTATAACAATTACACAGTACTGAAAAAAAAAACTGTTAATCGACCATACCAAGGGCAATTTGGAGATTAAAAAAAAAATATTTCATGTACCCAATATGTTTTTGCCAAAAATCTTATTATTTTCATTTTTTTTTTTGACAAAAATCAAAAGATATCTCTCGATTTTGCTATTTACTTTAATTTCTAAAAAAGAAAAAGACCGGCCCATAGGAAAATGAAGGAAAAAAGAAACCGAAATCTGAAAAGTCCCGAAATTGCTCCACTACTAAGCCAAGCCAAATGAAATGGCATTGTAAAATAAAAAAGGTTACCCCAAATCAAGCCCCATCCCCACGCCAACGCCATCCACCCTTCTCTTCCCTCCACCCACCCACCCCACCCTTGGCGGCGGCTTACAATCCCCCTCATCATCCTCACCGCCCAATCCCCTTTCGCCATGTCACTCCTTCCCTGCGCCCCTCGCGCACTTTATCACCTCCCTCCCCCGGCGCACCTTAGCCCTCCCCCCTTAGCGGTGGCCTCATCCTCTAAATCCTCCTCCTCCTTCCTCTCTCTCTTCCTCTCTCCGCCGCTCCTCTCTCTTCTTCTTCTTCAGATCTAACCCTTTTCCCCCTTCTGATCTCTCTTCAGATCTCCGATGGTTTCCTCTGCCATGGGTTCTCCTTCCTCTCCCATCGATGGATCTCCCCCTTCTTCTTCTCACCCTTCCAATCCCCTTCAAGCCCTTTCCCTTTCTGCTCCTCTCCCTCCTCCTTCCAATCCGCCGCCGCAAGCCACGGCTTCCTCTCGCCGTCTTCCGCCTCCGTGCTGGTCTCATGAGGAGACGATTGCTTTGATCGATTCTTATAGGGATAAGTGGTATTCCCTTCGTCGTGGGAATCTCAAGGCCACTCACTGGCAGGATGTTGCCGATTCCGTTTCTCATCGATGCCCTAACGCATCGCCACCGAAGACCGCCGTGCAGTGTCGTCATAAGATGGAGAAACTTCGGAAACGGTACCGGACTGAGCTTCAACGGGCTCGGTCTATGCCGCTTTCCCGATTTACGTCTTCTTGGGTTCATTTTAAGCGGATGGATGCTATGGAGAAAGGGCCGTCTGCGAAGCCGGAGGAATCGGATAGCGGTGGGGAGGAGGAGGAGGAAGAGGAAGAAGATGATCAGGAACTGTATGAAGAGTTTAGGAATGCTGGGGCTTCGGCGACTCGGAGTGTGAGGAAATTGTATGGAAATGGGATTAATAACAGCGGTGGCACTGGCGGTGGAAGTGGTGGAGATGGAGCCGCTGCTGGAGGGTTTCGGATTCGAATTCCGACTGGTGTGAGTATAGCTCAACCAGGGTTGAAAAATTATCCGAAATCTGAACAGAAGATGAACCCTAATTCAAATCCTGTTTCAGGGATGAACTCTGCCGCTGTTAATTTTGGGACTAGAGTTGTGAGGGAGTCGAACCCGGTGAGGCCGGTGACAGGGAAGAGAGGGGAGAGGGAAAGGGAACGAGATCCAGTTGCAGAGATGGTGTCCGCTATTAAAACTTTGGGAGATGGGTTTGTAAGAATGGAGAGGATGAAGATGGAAATGGCTAGAGAGATTGAAGCAATGAGAATGGAGATGGAGATTAAACGAACAGAAATGATCCTGGATTCACAGCAGCGAATTGTGGAAGCTTTTGCTAAGGCAGTTACTGAAAACAAGAAGAAGACTAAGAGAATCCCATCTCCTGAGGCCTAAAATGGCTTCCTTTTTCTCCATTTTTGGGCTCAATTGGCTCAAATTCCAAATGGGGTTTCATCCTTCTTCTCAAACTATGATTGGTTGCAGAGATTTTCAGCTTCTGAAAGTCGAAAATGATCCTAGTTAGGTTCCTTTTCTAGTCCTTTTGTTGTTTTATTCCACTCTTTTTCTTCCTTTTTTTTTTTTCACATTGTTCTTTTCATCTTTGACTGGATTAGCTAGATTGTGATTGTCTAATCAGTGTAGCCATATAAAAAGAAAACTCTGGTAAATCTTCACATATAGAGGTAAATTATTCAGTTTGTTTGTTCTCTGCGAATTCAAGTCTCATTGTTTATCACTGTTTACCGTAAAGAAAAAGCTTCTTCCTGTTTGTTTTTGTCTGAAGCTTCTGAACTTGCTGCAGTTTGTAGCTCCCAAACTTGCTGAAGGGAACTTCAATTTGTGAATAAAGAATCAGATTATGGCAAAATTGCCCTTTTTTTGGCCTTCTTTATGTGAAATAGATGAAGCAGGTGTTTGGATTTCTTGTAGCTGAATGGCCTCTTTTGAAGTGAGTGTATTATCTGCTGCCTGCTTTAGTGGATGAATTGGTGGCATTGGCTGACCATTTTGATTAGAAATGTTAACTTTGTTGTATAGAATTTAATCACTATGGTTTAAAATTTAGAATTCTATTCTTATGGTTCAAAGTTCTATCAAATGATACTCAGTTTTAACTTTCTTTTAAGTATAAAATTTGTAGCATAACCTTTATAAGGAAGGTCATTCTATTTTGGATTTCTGAACGTTTGTGTTCATGGGCTTGGAAAGAATGAGGGCCTTTTTGAACTCCTTTGTTGTGAGGCAGTTTATGAGCAAATGGGGTGATTTAAAGTGGTTTTTAAGAAGGTAGAAGGGCTCGAAAGTACTTTTCTAAAATGTACTTGGGAGGATGTATTTCGAAGTGCTTCTACTACATATGAAAATCTGGTTGTTAAAGCTCGTTTTGGCTTAATTTTCAATTATCTTATCTTAGTTCTAAAACTTTACAGATTATTCTTTTTGTTTTCTATTTTGAAAAATTATGCTTGATTCTCACAATGAAGCAATTTTTCGTAAGCTTTTACTTCTTTAGAAACACGTTTTAGAACGGAGATTTTCAAAAATACAAAAATTAAAGAAATTATTTATAAAAAATGGTAAAATTCAGGTATGTTTGGAATGCGTTTTGAAAAAATTGGAGCTTTTGAAGAGTATTTTCAACCATATTTGTGAAAAATGTTTAAACAAAAATAAGTTTTTTTTTAAAACATTTTATTTTATCAAATCAATCTAAACGGGTCTTTTAATCTTCTTTAATAAAGATTGATAGAAGTCTATTAGCGTCTATCAGTATAAGAATAGAATTCTATCATTGATATAATCTATAAGTATTTTTTTGTTATTTCTATAAATAATTTGATATTCTTTCTATAGGTGAAAATTTTCTTTTTTAGAATTCAAATACAAAATTCGATAATTTTGTAGAAAAGAAAAACAAATAGTTGTTTTTAAATATAAAAAAATAATCAAAATATTTACAAAATATAACAAAATTTTATAATTATCAAATGATAGATGTTGATAGACAAGAGAGTGTTGGGAAAGTGCTTTTACCTATTTTTAAAACTAAAATAATTTTAAATAATGAGTAGTAAGATATGATTTATTTGAAGGAAATCTCTAGCTATATCTAAGATTCTCTAAACTTTCCTAAATTTTCATAAAACTAATAATTTAGTCTCTAAATTTTTCCTAAATTTTAATTTATAACGATTTAATTCTTGAACTTTTAATTTTATAACAATTCAATCCTTGGACTTTACTATATAACAATTTAGTCCTCGTGCTTTAAAATTTGTAACAATTTAGTCTCCATGGTAGAAATTAATGTTAAGATTTAAATTTCTTGCCTAAATAAATCGATAAACTAATTAGAAATTCAATATTTTTATAAAATACAAAGTCTACATCATAAAATAATAAAAATTGACATCTAATTTTGATAAATTTGTTTATGTTAGGGACTAAATTATTATGAATTTAAAAATATAAAGACTAAATTGTTGCATACTAAAGTTTATGGACTAAAATTATTATAAACTTGAAAATATAGAGATTAAATTGTTACAAACTAAAATTCAAATACTAAATTGTTATTTTCATAAAAATTTAGAATTAAAAGTGTTTTTTAATTTTTTAATCGTTTTTTTCCTCTGACAAAATTTGGGTAAGGGGATATATTGGATTGAAGAGATTTAGGTATGTTGACTGGTGTATTGAGAGATTTTCGATGGATTAAAAGTCAACTTTATTGGTTCTTTTAAACTTTTAAATTACTGACCTAAAGTAAACTTCAACGAAAATAAAATCTGAGATGTTCATATATTTATTTAGCTACAATTTAACTTAAATTTTGATTTAGGCACCGTTTACTGAAATCTAATGGAATTGCTTTTTTAATTTATATGCTTCAATACTTCAATTTTTTGATATGGAATCTATACTTCATTATAAAAACTAAGACGTTCATGTATTCATTACTAAAATTTAGAAATGTCCATTTGATATGTGGGGTCAGGACCTGTAGAGACCCACTCCAAATGGAGTGGAGCATCCTTAATGAGGGAGAGAGTGGGGAGAAATTTTTTTCTATTAACTAAATAAGGACGGAGATATGAATTACATTCACTACTCCCACCCCGATAAAATATATATATTAATGCACCCACTAAAACTATAAAACTCACCTTGCAAAGGAAAAAAACCTATAGAACTCACTACAAGAGTTTTATACATAAACTCAAAAGTGAGTTGAGTTAGTTTTTTTTTCTTCTTGAAAATAATAAACTCACTCTCAGTTTATGTGTATATATTATATAGTATTTCAATACAGTATATTTATTAAATTGAAATTAAAATATGTTATTGTAATATTTAAAAATTATGCAAATTAATCATTTTAATTATATTTTTCACATATGAGTGAATTGTTTAATTATTTAATTAAAAAATTTTCATATTAAGTCAATTTTTTTTGTTTTAAAAATCAAATGGAAAAAAATTCTCTGCACGGAATCCCATACTCGAGAATTTTCCGTGGGGAATTCCCACCCTAATCCGAAATTTTTGTGGGAATGAGGATTAAAATGTGGTAGCTGGGATGGGGACAGGGAAGCCATTCTCGCCCGGCCCTGCCCATAAATATCTCTACTAAAATCTATTATAGATTCCAATGTTGATTCCCTAAATAAATGGCTAAAATAAGATGGTGTTTTTAAAAAGTGATCAAAATTATTTTAGTTTTGAAAAATAGGGATAAAATCTACTACTTTTAAAATCTTCAAATGGCCAGATTTATCCCTATATGGAATTCTTGTGAAAACACATCTAAGACTAGTTTAACAAACTAAAAAAGTATTTTTTTTCAAAACAAAAATACAACCTCAAAGAAAATATTTGGTTTAAGGATGCAATAAGCTTTAAGTGGCGATTAATTTCCCACCAACATTTCAAATCATATCATATACAAAAATATTGTTGCAACCTTAGATTGAACCATGCAAGTACCTTAAACTGCTAAAATATTTGTTTGAGTCGTGCCAATATAATGTACTAAAAAACATAAGCAATATAGATACTCTGAAGTTAACTACTGAAATTTTTGGTGTCTCATGGAAATACCACAATGCCCATCTAAACATTCCAACTAAAATACAAGCATATGATACCTCCATCGCTTTGATGACGATATCAAACAAAACATACATTGAGTAACCACGTTACCTATCTAAATGTTCAACTAAAATACAAGAATGAAAAGAAAAAACATTTTCATACAGCATAAATACCTCCCTCGACATCTCTTGGAAGCTTTGTCGTAAATACAAATCATCTAAATCAACCACGAAATTGTCTACTGTAATGCCCCAGGTTCAGGATTTAGACTAGGATCTGAAATCCAAATTCAACAATTGATGGCTCAATATTCCCCTACATCCCCTCCGATCTAGCTACATCATCCTTGCTTGTCTTGAATGCTTCTAGAAGTGCAAGTTATCCTCACAAACCAACACGGGTCCTTTCATCACTCACATGCGGTTTAGAAAAATTCTCAGGAAGGTCACCTAACATAGGATTACTTTAAGCTAAGTATGCTTAACTTTGGAGTTTTTTTTATTGAGCATCGAAAAGTAAGGTGCACCTTGTTGGTATAAGTTGTAACTTTCAATTAAGCCTTTCTTAACTATACTTTCATGTCCTCAGGATCCCTCCCATTTGGATGTGATCTCGGTTTATCCAAGTCCCTCTCCTAAACTTGGGTCATTATATGCCTACCGGCTTCTACTTGGCTCGTCCCCCAACCACATCTTAGTAGGAGAGGTTCCTCTCTGATACCAACTGTAACGATCCAACTTTATAACACGTACTAATAGGACATTACTTCATGCATGCAAAAGCTTGAAAACAAATCCGTTACAACTTAACAAAAAAGAATCATAACTTTTAATTGAATATAAAGTTTCAACAAAATAAATCAGATAACCTTTGCTTGAGGTACCTCTAATACTAATTTAAAATTAATTAATTAAATAAATAAAGATAATCAAAGCAATCAACATTTGTTTGCTAAACAAAAACATAAAAACATGAGAAAATCATATGCAGAAGTGTCAAGCTAGTCCCATAGGCTCGGTCACAGATTCTTCTTGTCATTCACCAATGTGTCCTTATC
Organism: Benincasa hispida; assembly: GCF_009727055.1. Lineage (NCBI taxonomy): Eukaryota > Viridiplantae > Streptophyta > Magnoliopsida > Cucurbitales > Cucurbitaceae > Benincasa > Benincasa hispida. The sequence goes on along the minus strand of NC_052349.1, from coordinate 3,683,982 downwards.
TTTATTTGAAAACATGTAAACATAAAGAATGAACATAAAATACTTAGTAAGTGATCCCATTAACGGGATCAGGCTCTGCATTCACATACAGGGAATGCCTGAAGGTTTGTGATACTTGCAACCTGAAATTTGTTCCTGGATGACTATATAAGTGGATTTTCCATCTCGCCTTATCTCCCATGTCTAGTGGCTTGAAGACACACCGTCATAATATGGAAGTGAACCCGTTGGCTCACGAAATCAAAGCGAGAAAGTGAACTTGTCGGTTCACGAGTATCTAGTGGCCTAATTGAAAGAGCCTACAATGCGCATGCAGAAGCAATTAGGATTATAAGCACTCTAATTACATTAATTTTGAGGATTAAGCATATATGTTCATAACTTGAATATTAGGGTTTTTAGTTCAAACCTTTGAAGAACCTCCAAGTTGATGTAAATTCTTGGTGAATTTTAAACACGAAATCGTCATGGACTATTGTTAGAGTCTTCCCCGCTATTCTCCGACTTTAGAATAGATTGCAGGATCCAATTATGGTGAGATTTGAAGGGAATTGGAGTTTGAGAGTGATTTGGAGTAAATTTTGGAAAGAGCCATTTTTTTTTCACATTTCAAAATTGCATGAACCCTTCTACAATTAATTTTTCTCTTATTCAAAGAGCAAACTCATGCAATCAAAATTGCATGAGAAATTGACACCAAACTGCTCAAAATTTAGTGCGATTTGAGTTGTTCAACTTAGTGGAGAAAATGGGAACATTACACTAAATTAAAATTCATTTATAAATTGAATTTCACGAATTCAATTTAAATGAATTTTAGTTTTAATGTTTTAAATAAAAAATAATTCAAATAATTAATTTGTTAAAATAAAATTAATTCTAATAATTAATTAAACACTTTAATTAATAAAATTAATTTATTATCAAATATTAAATTAATAAAACATCAATCCCAGACGTGAATTCTCTATTCACGTGTAAAATATTTAAATTAAATATTTACAACTCTCCAATTTCTTTAAATTCAACAATTAAACTATTTTATTACGTTAATTATATCGCATATAACTAATTATAATCCCCTAAGCCAAATTTGAACGTTTCAAATTCTCTCATCAACATTGTTCTAACGTTTAATCTGATATGAACTAGCAGAGGGACTTAATGGACTTACAGATCATGAGTTCCAATAAACTCTTTAACCTAATTATCCAATATTCGTTAACTATCAGGACACTCCACTAAGGCCTATCTTTCACGGGTGGTTCGTAATTACAGTTGGGTTAAAATTACCATTTTACCCTTACAATTACATCTTGCTCATCCTCTAATTTGTGGTCTAACCACCAAACCGAATCCGTTTCGAACCAATGAGAGGGCATAGTCCCTTGTTCAAGACCCAAAGTCAGCACTTAAAGAACAACCTATTTACTACCCTAGAATGAGGTAACAGTGAGTTCCATCTTGCAGAACAATGTCCCCATCTATCTACCCGGTCTTACCCCTAAAATGGGAGGCTTATTGAATATTAAGCCACTCTCACTCATGTAGATTAAAGAATAATCCCGAATAAATAGAAGTTCATAGTTAGCTCAGGATTAAGATCGAGTTTCCTAAGTCATCGAATTGAAATAGCCAGTCTCATTAATAAAGTGTTATAAAGTAATAGTGACTATTTCGTGGTCCGACCTTATGCAAACTCATTGCATAGAATGTCTTCACTCGCATGTCTCCACATGAACCATCGTCGATATCAAATACAAATCGAGGCCGCATCCATAATGGCCCTAGATTAAGGTACCCATATTCAATAAAGTTTTTATCGAATAACTTCAATAACAATTGTTCTGTAAGGTAGAATATGTTTAAAGTTTACAAACCACGAGTTTTAGGACATACAACCAAACACTAAAAACACATCGTCAAAACATGGAAGTAAACTTGTCGATAACATAACATGAGATGGATAGTGCAATAAATCACAACTTTAATAAACATGTGTCATAACATACATATCAATAGAGGATCCATAACACAATTCATAATTACATCACAGATCATACATGCTTATAATTTACCAAACCTGGTCATGCTTCTAAAATCCATCATTAGCTTAATATTTCTGACGCGATAATAGTATCACTTATCTTAGAATTTAATCTAAACATCAAATTTCCATGGAAATCCTTGAATCTGAAACCAACCCCAAAACATGAATCAAATTTAAAATTAACACTGAAGGCCTAATTTCAACTACCAAATTCTCCAAATGATTTCTAACAACTCCAAATAATTTTATCCACTGAAGGCCTAATGCCCAGAATTCTTGCTAGCCAGTAACTTAAACACCCCCAATTTTCAACCTAAAACCCGAAAACTAACCAAAGCTAAAACGTTAATGGCATTCGAGATAACCCAGAAAATTTGACGAAAAACAACAATGATCTTAATCCAATGGAACTTCCAGCGAGCCCACTGGACAGTACTGGCGCGACCTGGACACCGATGGCTCCACTGGCAACGATAGCAGCACTGAATCAATGGACTGCGGCGTTCCACTTACAGTTGGGCGCGCGAACGAACGACACAATGCATCTGACGGTGAGATCCGAGGTCGGCGACGGACGCGAACGGCGACGTTCGCGAGCAGTTGCTGGAGACTAATGACATAGACCAATTGGAGGCACGAGCGACGGACGAACAACAGCAGCGTGGTGGTTGGGCACTCGGCTGACAGAAGATAGAGAGAGAGTGTGTGGCGGCGGCGTGAGTTACACAAAGAAGATGAAAGTTATTGTTGTTTTTCCTTTTCTGTATGCTTCATGAGGAGCATATATATATACATATAAATACTTTTCCTTTTTCCTTATTAAATTCCCATAAAATAAAATCAAACCCAATTAATTTAAATCTAAATCCCTCAAAACTTTTCACTTTACATTAAGAATCTAGATCATGCTTAATTTAAATTAAATTATCTTATCAAAATAATTCAATTTTGGACTCAAAATTGTAAAAATACACTCAAACATCAAAGTTAATTATTTTAAATTTACCTGAAAATTTAGGATATTACATTCTTCCCTCCTTAAGAACTTTCGTTCTTGGAAGTTTTAATCCTAAAAGAGCTCTGGGTGTTGTGCTCTCATCTCAACCTTTTATTCCCATGTTGCTTCCTCGAACTGATGATTCGACCAAAGAACTTTCCCTAGTGCTATCTCCCGATTGCGCAAAGTTTGCACCTCCTCAGCAAGAATTTGCTTAGGTTTCTCCTCATAACTCAAATTCTCATTCAACTTCGTGAACTCGTAATCTACCACATGAGACGGGTCTGCTATATACTTCCTCAACATGGAGACATGAGAAAACATTATGAACTGCAGAGGGATATTGTGACAATGCTAACCAATAAGCCACAAGATTAATTCACTCCAAGACCTCGAAAGACCTAATAAAACGAGGACTAACTATCCTTCCTTCAAAACCTTAGAACACCTTTTATAGATGCCACTTTCAAAAACACTTTATTACCCACCTCAAACTCTAGATCCTTATGTCTAACATTGGCATAATTTTTCTATCTACTCTGAGTTGTTAGCATCTGTGATCTAATCTTTGGTATTGCTTTAATTGTAGTCTGCACCAACTCAAGTCCTAACAACTTATGTTCACTGATCTCATCCTAGTAAATAAAAGAATTGCAACTCTTTCCATACAGGACTTCAAACAATGACATGCCAATAGTAGCATGGTAACTGTTATTACAAGAAAACTCCAACAAATATAGGTAAGAGTCCAAACTCCCTAAAAAAATCCAATGCATAAGCGTCTAACATATCCTCCAATGTTTGGTTCAAACGCTCCATTTGACCATCGATCTATGGATGAAAAGTTGTGCTAAAATCTAATTGAGTGCCTAATGTTGATTGAAGACTCTTCTAAAAACGAGATGTAAAGTAGGAGTCTATGTTAGACACAATAGACATCGACGCTCCATGCAATCTCACCACCTCTTTCATGTATATCTGAACCCACTTGTTCACTAAGTACGTAGACTTTCCTAGAATAAAATGTGCTAACTTGGTGAGTCTGCCCATTATAACCCATATCACTGTATAGCCCTTTGTTGTTCTTGGCAAACCCACAATGAAATCCATAGACACATTCTCCTACTTCCATTATGGTATGCTCAGGGCTGCAATAAGCCTATTGGCTTTTGTCTCAGGGTCTTCACCTGCTGACTTACTGACAAACTCAACAATCTCTCTTTTCATATCATACCACCAATAATATCGTTTCAAGTCCTGATATATTTTGGTGCTGTCAAGATGTATTCAAATTAGGAACTATGAGCTTCTGTCAATAGTTCATCTTAAGGCCATTGTTTGCAGGTACACATAAGCGCCCCTGATAAAGAAAACCATGATCTAAGGATACTGAGAACTCATTATCCTGTCCTAACTCTACCTGACAAAATTTCTCAACAAGGTAAGGATCACCTTATTGTGCATCAATAATATTTCGTCTCAAGGTCGATTGTACTGTCAACTACGCTAGGTGTGAAGTGACTTCTCCCACTGGTATTGCAATTTCAACTCGTTCAAAATCATTGCATAATGAATCTTTCTAGTAATTAAAGTTTTCAATGAGTTGTCTTTCTACCCAGTGCACCGCTACCACATTTGCCTTACTTGGATGATAGAGAATCTCACGGTCATAATCTTTCACTAACTCTAGTCATCTGCACTATCTCATATTTAACTCCTTTTAAGTGAAAAAGTATTTCAAACTCTTATGGTTTATGAAAATCTGTATCTTTTCCTCGTACAAATAGTGTCTTCAGATCTTCAATGCAAAAACCATTTCTGCTAGCTCTAAATCATGTGTAGGATAGTTTCGTTCATGATTCTTCAACTGGTAGGAAGCATAGGCAACTACCTTACCATGTTGCATCAGCACACACTTCAATCCTTTCTTAGAGGTGTCGTTATAAATAACGAAACTTTCTAATCCATCCGACACTGTAAGAACTGGTACAGTAACAAGCTTTTGCTTAAGATCCTGAAAACTATCCTCACAAGCTTTACTCTAAACAAAGGAAGCTTCCTTTCTAACCAACTAAGTCAAGTGAGTGGCTGTGTGAGAAAAGTCCTTGACAAACCTGTTGGGATTGATGTCCTAAATCTCTCTTACATTCTCGTAATTTGTAAACTTGTATAAACAAATTGTTATTAATAAAATAACTGTTATTTTATGTGCACTAACTCAATAAGATTCTAGGTTATTTTATATAACTTAAACATATATGTGGAGACATATAGGTCACAGGTGGATCATGTTTAAGTAATATCCTGAACGGTCCGTGGTAGATGGATAATGTTGAGTACCTTATCCTGGTGACACTACGGATACAACCCGCTTTATAATTATTACAATTATTGTAAAGTGTTACAAATGATGTAGAACCCAAGTTTTAATTACCTTACTTAAGTATGTTTAAGGAAAGGACTGGATATTACTAAGGTTTAAGGCTGATATTACTACTATGTTATTAAAAATTAATGTGGAAGTGTAGGAAAATGGATAAGGAAATGAAGAGGGAAATGTTTAAGTATGCGAAACTTGACTCTTGGATGCTTAATAAGCTAGCCTTGCAAAAAGAAATTTTGGCTAAGAACCACAAGGAATTTCAAGTTGAAAATTTAAGGTAATATTGTTATCATCTTTATAAGTAAGTTTGTAGAAGGAACTTTTGCAAGGTAAGGCCTGGGGTTTGAGTTACATATTTTAGAAGTTAAACCTAGAAATCATTTTACGAGCAGACAACTGCTTGGTTTGGGATCGATGGTGAAGATTTGAAGCTCCAGGGCAAACCACGAAGATTCTTAGGCTGAAATTTTGAGATAATATTGTTAACTTAATTCTAAGCAAGTTTGTAGAAGTATTTCCCTTCAGATAAGTTCTAAAATTCTAGTTATTTATGTTAGAAGTTGAATCTGAAAATTCTAATGTGATAGGATTAATATGAGCTTAATTTGGAAAGTGAGTCTAAAAGAGAGACCATGGCTAATAACTAAAGTATATTGATATGCTCACAGGGTTGACATTTTAGGAGAAGTACATTGATCTTAAAAGGATTTCCCAAAGACTGTGAGTGACTCTAATGTTTGCAAATGTTTATGATTGATTTAGCAAGTCATGCTTTAATGAAAGTTACTTATTGATAGCCAACCCTCAAACGTTTGCCAAGCTATTTACTTTGCTAATGTTTATGAATGCTTGATAGATTAATAACTTAAAGTATGGATAAGTATGATCCAAGCATGATGTTCGTAAGTGATTAATGTCTAATGCTTATGAAGTATGTTGCCCTAGGCAAAGCCTGAATGGTTAGCGCATGCTATTAGGGAAAGCTAAGTGTGATGTTTATGTAAAGGACTCTTAGTAAAGTATGTTTGGTTCAATACCTCGAGGTGGTAATCGAGCTTAGAGACGATTGATGATAGGATCCTAGCTACGTACACGTAGGGCCAGTGGGACTGGGAAAGTGATGGACAGAGGAGTCACAGCCCAGGAGATGGCCTCAAGTTTTGGTAAAACTTGTTAATGAAGAATGCTATGCGTTGAGTAGGTTCCGCATTAGCAAGAACTATGAAGAATGATAAATCATGTGATTTCAGTGCTAATTGATGATAAGTTTATATGTTTTCAAGCAACTAAGTTTCTTGAGATTGCTTAGCATTTTCCTCAAGTATGTACTTGTTCTATCGCATGCCAAGGTGTTGTGTTAGTTTCATCAAATTAAGTATTCCATGTTGAAGCATGCGTTTTAAAGACTATAGCTAAGTTTCTACAAATGCTAATCTAAAAGCTATGTTCTGAAAGATTCATAATATGTATGATTTTAAAGCGTGATATGTTTTTAGTAAGTCAGATACTGAAAGCATGGAAGGTGTCCATGATGTACCTAAGGTGTTAACAGTACTTAGTAACTCCACGTGCATGTAGAAAGTTTTGAATGAGAGGACGAAGTATGGGTCTCATTGGCCATATTTCAGTAACTTGAGGCCGAAGTATGGGTCTCTTGGCTTAATACAGACATTAAGAGCTTGAGCGATGAATACTCATTCTCAACTAAGATTTAGGAAGTATTCACAGAATGTTATTATGTTTTATGCTTCAGGCTTTATGGAAGCTGTTTGATGAGTTACAGTTAAAGACATAAGTAATGGTCAGAAGTGACACACTTTGACTAAGGTTATAGTGAAATTTGGGCCAGAGGGTCCTTCTCTCAACCAAGTTTAAGTTCAGTAAGGTTATGCTAAAGAGCGAACCAGAGGAGGCGCTCTCTTGTAAAGATGTTAAATGTGGAAGCTGAGGCTTAAAGGCCTTCTAGAGCTGATGTCTATGATGCCTATGTTATATTTAGTCACGTGTAGAGAAGTTTTATGTAAATACTTTCTTGACTAAATTCTCAGTTTTCAGCTATGGTTTTTAGTTCATGATTTCTATGTTAAGCATGATTGATATGTATGTGTTTTATATTTCAAAGGTTAGTCACTCATTGGGCTTCTAGCTCACCCTGTTTAAATGTTCTCCACAGATAGCAGACACTCCCCAGAAGAAGACTCTGCTGTTGCTCTGCCACTCAAGACCAAATTGTTAGAAAATCTAAGTGTGGGTTATGTATAAGTAGTACGCATGTATTATGTCATTTAGGTACTAGTTGAGTGTTGGGCTAACTGATTATGTAATGTATATAAGTTGTATTAATGAACAGTATATGGTTGAGTATGTATGCATTTCAGGGTTCTAAGTCAGGTTAAGCAGGTTAGTAGGTAGTAAGTGCCAGCAAGAGGGTTGGTAACTGCTGCAGTCACATCTCTTTGTAGGTTTAAAGGAAAATCTGGGTGGGGGTGTGACAAGTTGGTATTAGAGCATAATTTTTTGGGAAACGAAAGAGTTCATGCATAAGTCAGAGTCCTAATGTGAGTCCCTAGCATGTGTATTACTTAAGTAAGTAAAGAATGTAAAGAGTAAGTGGCAGGCAGAGCACACAAACAACATATGGGGATTATGACCCTACCGCTAGAGTTACCGAGGTTAGAAAGGAATCCATATTTTAGAAAGGAAAAGGGTAGCAATCCAGTGGTTCAGGAAACGACTCCAGAAGGGAAGTCAAGCATCTACAAGGGGGAAATAGGATCCTTAGTTAGAGGATAGAGTATTTGACAGAATCGCCTAGAGATTGGCGACAAGTATTTGGTCTAGTTAGATGGATCCAAAGATGAGATAAGGCATTGAGAGGTAAAAGCCTTAAATATAATGACGTCTACAGGTACCACAACTTCAGAAGATGTTGAAGTTTGGTTAGAATAAACTAAGAAGAAAGAGTTAGTGTGTTGGATGTTTAGATGACCGTAAAGCCAAGAATGCAGTATTCTTACTGCAAAAAGAAGTTGAGATTTGGCGGGAGATTTTCGACACCAGAAGGACTAATGTTGAGGTCGTATCATGAATAGAACTCAGGAAAGCCCTGAAAGAAATACTGTCCTAGCTCATTTAGAAAAGCTAAAAAGATAGATTCCTCAGGATAGTACAAGGATCGATGACGGTCACTGAATGCGAGTGGAGATTTACAAGGTTATTCTAGTATACATTGCCGAGTGTACGAGAAAAAGAAAATTAGAATTAAACCGTTATAAACATCTGCAAAAAGAGACATGCACACTAGTTTTTTGTACAGATAATTGGAAAGGTCTCACCCATTTAGTAGAGAAAACCATTCGAGTTGAGAGAAGTTTGGCTAAGGATGAATAACGGTGGGTAGGTAAAAGAAACCACTAGGAATTCCAGTAGAATCAAATGATGAGACTTTCAGACTTCCATTTGTTGGATAGTTAGTTATGGAAGGATAAGAAGTTACGAGCCAGCGAGGTTTGTGTAGGAAGAGACTGAGACCTATAACTGGTTCAGCTATTAGAATAGTAACAGGATGAACTGGCCAGCTAGTGGCTAGTAAAGATAGAAAACTTTTCTGTGCTAACTAAGGCAAGTAACATTAAGGAATATGTTACCGTGAAAGGGATGACTGCTCCCAGCGCGGGTAGGTAAGTCATGTTAAGAAAGGAATGTTCACAGTTAGTTCATGTAGCTCATGAAGGAACTCTAAACAAAGAGAACCTATGAGCGGAAGTAAGATCGTTCCAAACCCCATTGTGACAAAACATACACATTTACAATCAAACAACAATAGTTATATATAAACTCTAAATTACAGCATGCTTCCAAAGGAAATTACTAAAGATCGAGTGAACTTATCCTTGAAGAAATTTTCTTCTTGTATTCCTCGATCAAACAGCACCAACGTTCAATCAACATGAACACTTCACAACACAAAAATCTCCTCGAATAACAACGAGCAACACTTGACCCTCGAACAGTAAGTAGACACCACCACGAGGCTACCTTGGTATTCTCGGTATAAGAATCTAGGAGTTGTGGGCTCTGTATGGATTTAGTAGAGGGAAGGGGGAATTGAATGATCGTATAGACGATCGAGTAAGTGAGAGAAATCTAGAGTCTATCATATAGACTGAATACTCAATCATTTAGAAAATGAATGTCTATCGTATAGCAAACTTGATGCACGATCGTTTATGCTCTCAAGCTATCGTATAGCTATTTTCTTTTGTGCATCCGATTATCGTTCGATTATCAATCGCTTATTGATCGCATTATTAAAAAATGAAAACGATTTTCATTTTATCCATTAGATACCATAACTAATCATAACTTCTCACTAAGTTGGTTATTAGGAGAAAAAACTGAAACCAATTATCCCATAATTGATTTAATTACAAATAAATAATATATTAATAACCTATAGTTTTAATATCACATCTCATGCAATATATAAACCATAGTTCTTTTTCTCCTTTATGGCATATAATTCCTCCAATTAATGTATCTAATACATCAAATCAATTACATCACATATAATTGAAGCAATTTAATTATATCATATATAATCTAATTCCCTCTTGTTAATTTGAACACTTCAAACCAACCCAAAAACTGATTCTCAACACGAATCCATTTAGCTACCAAGGGGACCTTATGGACCTGTAACTTGAAGCTCCAACGGTACGTGAATAATTGATTAAACTCTTTAATCACAATATCCACCATCCGTTAACTACCCGACATTCCACTAAAGACCGACAGCTGCACTCTTCGTGCTACAGACATATTTATATGTCTATTGGATGTAACCAATCAACAGTACGATGACCCTTCACAAATTGCTCGTAAGTACAACCGAGCCAATTTACCGTTTTCCCCCTATAATTACATCTAACTCCTTAGGTACCACTGATTCCTCTAATGAATAATACATCATAGTCTTACTATGAGTAAACCCTTCTCGGGCCAAGAGAAGGTGTGGTGCCACATTGTTCAAGCCTCAGAATCAGCCCTTAAGGGAGCAATTTATCTACTTACCCCTGAATTAGGGAAGGAGTGAATTCCGTCTTGTGTAGCTGAGTTTCCAACTCCCCAATTAGATGAATCCCCAAAGTGGTAGGTTTGAGTAGGCGATCTGGCCACTTGCACCCATGCAAATCAAAGGACCGCTCTTATAGGCAGGAGTTCCCAACTCACTCAGGATTAAAGTCATGTTACCTATGGTCATCCTAGTGAAATGAAAATCTTTGTCATGAACAACATTATATAACGAAACTAAATATTTTGTGGTCCGGTCTTATAAAAACTCCTTTGTATAGGATACCCACACTCGCATGTCTCTACATGAATGACCAGGATCAGAACATTTGTAGCACTTTATAACACTTGTAACATCTACAAAGCAGGCCACACTCGTAGCGTCATCAGGATAAGGTTCCCCTCCTATATCCATATACTACAGACCTTTTTGGTTATCACTTAAAGCACGATCCACTTGTATGTCATCACATACATGCTTAAGTTACAACGATAATTAGGGATCTTAGTTTATTGGTTCGTGGTTAATGCAACTAAAATATCTTAGATTTCAAAGACAGTAGTGAATAAAATATCTCATATTATTACATCACAAAATGTTTGTTCATACAGGTGCTTACAAACTACAAAACCCTACGAGATTTAGGGCATCAACTCCAACAACTCAAATAGAGTGAAGGATGACTGGTTAGACAAGAAAATAGTTAAATGCCACTGAAGCCAAAGGTGAGGTTTCAGTGGAGTTTAATAGAGAATAGTAGTGGAATGACCTCCCATTATCAAGGGAGAGTATATGCAATGATCCAGTAGGGAACGAAGGAGTTTCCGGATGTTGTAATTAGTAAAGTATTTACACATAACTAGCATGTTTATATTTGTTAAATTCTGGTGTTATGCAATTAGTTGTATCTAGTAGCTGCTAAAGGGAAAGGCAGAACACGGGAAATTAAGGAAGTAAAAGACGATATATGCGAGAAACAAGAATTATCAGGCTTGCTACCTGATAAGGACATTGAATTTATTGTAAGTTCAATCCTAGGTATAACCCCATTCCATAGGCACCGTACAAGATGCTGTCAATAAAATTGGAAGAGCTAAGGGTTCATTTACTGGGGTTAATAAAAAAGGAGTATATTAGACTCGATATGTCACCTTGGGAAGTACCAATGCCATGCATGGGAAAGAGAGAGATGGTATTCGCAGGTTACGTAAAGATTATAGGTAGTTGATTAAGGAGACAGTCGAGAATAAGTGTGTATTACCCTTGCTTAGATGATCTCTTGAACAGTTGAGGAAAATTGTATGCTAAGTTCATTGTTCATAACTTCTAGTTAAGTCAAGTTGATGTTAAGGCCTTAGTAATATTGACCTATTATTTTTTTTAAAACACCTAAATTAGGAAATAGCATTGGTATTCTTAAAAGCATATTGAGAAGGATACTGAAGGTAAAGAAGGTATCCTAAGGGCATTTCAATATTATGTATGAAAGTTATACATGAGCTAATTTTATTATCATGTTTCTAGTACAACATATTAATGAGGGTGTTGCTTAAATTCATGCTTTGCTCGATACTGAAGAACATGGAAAAGGTATCTGAGCAGCCCGATACTAAAGGAGATAGAGAAGGTATTTGGGCTATGATGATATAATTAGCTCGATACTGAAGGACATAGAGAAGGTATATGAGTAACCCAATACTGAAGGACTTCGAGAAGGTATGTGGGCCTTGATAACTTGACTAACCCGATACTGAAGGACTTTGAAAATGTATCTGGGTTATAGTACCTAAGGTATGACGATACTTAGTTGTTACCATGTGCACGTAGGTAGTACAACAATGAGAGGTCGAAGTAAGGATCTCTCTTAGCAATGGTTTAATGTTGGGAACCAGAGCAGAAGATGCTCGCCCTCAACTAGGGATTGGTTACATTTTCCAAAGGTTCAAACTCTTAGATATGCCCTAAGAGATTCTGAATTTCAGAAGTCAGCTAGAAAGGTAAGGGTTAGGAATTAACTAGAAGTTCAAGCAGTTATAAACACCTTTTCTTAGAAAAGAAAATTAAGAGTTTGACTTGTAAGTTAATAGAGAAACCATGAGAAGGCTGAACAGTAGAAGCCGGAGAGGAGTAAAACTTACTCCCAAAGCAAGAATGGACGTAAGAACACGTCACAAAAGACTTTTAATTAGATTTTTATTGGAGGCCATGTAAATGTTGAAGCTAGTTAGAGGAAAGAAATTGTCGGACTTAGAGTATGTTCAACAAACATCAGATAATGTTAACCTTATCAAAGAAAATCTGAAGGTTACCTAAGATAACCAAAGGAGTTATAATAGTAAACAAGGAAGAGAATCGAAGATTAGATTCTTGATGGAAAAGAAAAAGAACTAGAAGGTAAAATGATACTCTTAGTAAAGTGCTAAGGAGAAATCGTGGCACCAAGAAAATACTAAGACAGTTAGTATCAAAGTGGCGCAACGGAAGCGTGGTATTTGGGAAGAATACAAGGTTTACAAAGGAGTAACCCTTAACCAAGGTAGGTTCGAGAAAATTTTGAGGATGAAATTTCTGTAAGGGGGAGGTAATTGTAAAACCCGAGTTTAATTACCTTACTTAAGTATGTTTGAGGAAAGGATTGGACATTACTAAGGTTAAGGCTGATATTACTACTATGTTATTAAAATTTAATGTGGAATTATTGGGAAATGGGTAAAGGATAAGGACATGAAGAGGTAAATGTTTAAGTATGAGAAACTTGGCTCTCGGGTGCTTAATAAGCTAGCCTTGCAAAAAGAAATTTTGGCTAAGTGTTGGTCGTGAAAAATGGTGGCTGAGCATCGAGTAAGCACAAGGCATGCATCGAGTAAATACCGTTGAGCATCGAGAATGTGCGATCAAGGAAGGATCGTGCATCGAGTATGTGTATTAGAGGAAGGATTGTGCATTGAGCAAGACATTGAGCATCGAGTATCCCATCGAGCATCGAGTTTTTCCATAGAGTATTTTCTAAAATACCATTGAATTTTTCATCGAGTATTTACCAAAATAATATTGAGTATTCCTTCGAGTATCGAGTTTTACACAAAGCGTTCAGATTTAAACTCTAAGTAATCCAGACAGTTGGCTTAATCTTGGCCCTTAATCTCCACTAGTGAGTGAGGTGGCTTAAGGAGATTTCATGCAGAAGGCTGAGCGGTGGTATGAAGAAAGAAAAAGGGGAATTCAAGAGCTCATTTTGGACAATTCCTTCGGGAAAATCAAGCAATCTTGGTACCGTTAGAAAGCTCTAAGAGTCTAATTTTTAAAGCTGAGCCACTGGAAGGAAGTCTCACTAGAAGAAGGCCAGAGAAGGAAGGAAGTAGTGAAGGGATTCGTATTTGGGTGAATTCAGGCCGTTGATGAAGAAATTAAGATCCAGGCCGAACCACATGGAAGTTCAAGCTAAAAATTTAAGGTAATATTGTTATCACCTTTATAAGTAAGTTTATAGAAGGAACTTTTACAAAATAAAGTCTGAGGTTTGAGTTACATATTTTGGAAATTAAACCTAGAATTCATTTTATGAGTAGGCAGCTGCTTGATTTGGGGCCGATGGTGAAGATTTGATGCTCTAGAGCAAACCATGAAGATTATTGGGCTGAAATTTTGAGGTAATGTTACTAACCCAATTCTAAGCAAGTTTTTAGAAGCATTTCCCTTCAGATAAGTTCTAGAATTCTAGTTATTTATGTTAGAAGTTGAATTTGGAAAGTCTAATGCGAGAGGTTTAATACGAGCTTAATTCGGAAAGTGAGTCTAAAAGGGAGACCATGGCTAGTAACTAAAGTATATTGATATGTTCACAGGGTTGACATTAGTAGGAGAAGCACATCAATCTTAAAAGGATTTTCCAAAGACTATGAGTGACTCTAATGTTTGCAAATGTTTATGATTGATTTAGCAAGTAATGCTTTAATGAAAGTTACTTATTTATAGCTAGCCCTCAAACATTTGCCAAGCTATTTACTTGACTGATGTTTATGAATGCTTGATAGATTAATAACTTATAAAGTATGGATAAGTACTTCTCAACCCGTTTAGAAATTTAACTACTCATGCGAAGTATGGAGAGATTGAACGTAGATTGAAATGAGATTTCCATTTTCTATAAATAAAGTACTAAATACAAAATAAAAAATGGAATTGAGAGATAAAAAGCCCGGTAAGTAATGTCTTGCTTCCCGTGGCCTTTTACACAGTTCTTTTTCACGCCAACTCTGTTCTCGATGTGTATTCTTGCTCTCACAAGTGTTAGCCCTCTCTCTTTTGTAACGCTTTTCGGCAGTCTTCTGATCTTTCCGGGAATGATCTCTCGGCTTCCTCGTCTCCTTGCTCTTCTCCGTCCTCTAAGTATATGTACGAGTATGTGCTTGAACGAACTACTAACTCTCTAACTTGTTAACCTCTCTTACACTGGTGGCCTTCAGTATTTATAGAACTTAAGGTGAAGCAACCTTCCTTTCTAATGATATGAATGATAGGAGATATTAATTCTTATGCTCTGATGCGCCGATTAATGGTCACTGAAAGTTGAGTGTACTTGCTACAGTGTAGCTTTAACGGCTTGTCAACTAAATTCGGATTTGACCGTTATCAGCTTTCCGTACCATCATGATTTATTATGTTGTCACCTTGATGCACAGTCTTTATGCGGCCACCTTTGTAAGAAACTTCTCACGATCACATACAATCGCATGACTTACGATCGCAATCTTCAAGCGTGCTGACGTCTTGTTCCTTTGGATCGCAATTTTACTTGCGCCATCGCATTTTTCCTGCACAAAATAAGTAAATTACTTCTTTTATGCGATGGGCGCTTGCGATCGCAATTTCTTTCAGTCTAACACTTTTGGACATGATATTGCTTATTTTACCGTCACATTCTCTCATTATTTTACTTATTTGTGTTGTAATAACTTGTATTTCTACCAGTTATCACTTAGTAACTCCACGTGCACGTAGAAAGTTCTGAATGAGAGGCCGAAGTATGGGTTTCATAGGCCATATTTCAGTAACCTGAGGCCGAAGTATGGGTCTCTTGGCCTGATACGGACATTGAGAGCTTAAGCGATGAATACCCATTCTTAACTAAGATTCAGGAAGTATTCACATAATGTTATTATGTTTTATGCTTCAGGTTTTATGGAAGTTGTTTGATGAGTTACAATTAAAGACATAAGTAATGGTCAGAAGTGACACACCTTGACTAAGGTTATAGTGAAATTTAGGCCAGAGGGTCCCTCTCTCAACCAAGTTTAAGTTCAGTAAGGTTATGCTAAAGAGCAGAACAGAGGAGTTGGCTTTAGTTTAAAGGCCTTCCAAAGGCCTTCCAAAGCTGATGTCTATGATGCCTATGTTATGTTTAGTTACGTGTAATGAAGTTTTATGTAAATACTTGCTTGACTAAATTCTCAGTTTTCAGCTACGATTTTCAGTTCATGATTTCTATGTTATGCATGATTGATATGTATGTGTTTTATATTTCAAAGGTTAGTCACTGACTAGGCTTCTAGCTCACCCTGTTTAAATGTTTTCTCTACAGGTAGCGGTCACCCCCAGAAGACGACTCTATTGTTTCTCTGCCACTCAAGACCAAATTGTTAGAAAGTCTAAGTGTGGGTTATGTATAAGTAGTACACATGTATTATGTCATTTAAGTACTAGTTTGAGTGTTGGGCTAACTGATTATGTAATGTATATAAGTTGTATTAATGAAGAGTTATGTAGAACTCTGTTATGAAATGTTATTATCTTCAGTATATGGTTAAGTATGTATGCATTTCAGGGTTCTAAGTCAAGTTAAGCAGATTAGTAGGCAGTAAGTGCCAGCTAGAGGGTTGGTAATTGCTGCACTCACATCTCCTTGCAAGTTTAAAGGGAAATCTAGAAGGGGGTGTGACAAATGATCTGATCGTGATCATTCATTTGGAGACATGTGAGCAGGGGTTTCCTATACAAAGAGTTTGTATAAGACCAGATCATGAAATGATTAGTTTCTCTTTATAACACAGTTGCTAAAAGAGACTTACATTTCACTAGGATAACCATACGTGACTTGACCTTAATCCTGAGTGAGTTCTGAACTCTTACCTTGGAGGGCAGTCATTTGATTTGTATGGGTGAGAGTGGCCTGATTCGCTGAATCAATATGTCTACCATTTTTGGGATTCTTCTAAGTTAGGAGCTGAAAACTCAACTACACAAGATGGAATTCACTCATTCCCTTTGTTAGGGTAAGTAGATGAATTGCTCCCTTAAGGGTTGATCCCAGGTCTTGAACAATGAGGGTAATCACCCTCTCACTGGCCAGCGTGGGGTCTAGTTATAGTGGGAATATGACTAAAGCGGGTTAGAAAGGGTAATATTGACCTAGTTGTACTTATGAGCAATTTGTGAACGGTCAACGCACTATTGATTGGTTATATCTAATGGACACATAAATATATCTATAGTACGAAAAGTGCAGTTGTCGGTCTTTAGTGGAGTGATCGATAGTTAATGAATGCTGATTAATTTGATTAAACTCTAATCTCGTATCATTTGAGCTTCAATCATAGGTCTATAAGGTCCCCTTTTTAGTTCAAGAATGATTGATGAGAATCAAATTAATTTTGGTTTAATTTTAATTATTCAAATTAATTAAAGAAAATAAATTGTATAAGATACAATTAATATAATGTATATTGGTACATTAAAGTATAATGTATGTTGATACATTATATAGTTTAATGAGAGAGATAAATATCTAAATATGATTCAAGTATTTATTATGTGAATGAGATTCATATAAAAGCTATATGTTAAAATTAATATGAATATGATTCATATTAATACTATAGTTATATGAGATAATAATAAACTATAGGTTTTATTATATGTGATATAATAAACTATAGGCTATATATTATATGGGATATAAAATATAGTTCAATTATATTAAATAATATAATTAAATTAAAATTGAATTTTTGAATTTTGAATTCAAAAATCACTAACTACTTGGGAGTTATTTAGTTATCTCTCATATACGGTTTGGAGAGGAAGAGGGGGACACGATTTGGTGTGTTTTATGTGAAAACAAAATCTAGCAGAAGAAGTGTTCTCTTTGCACTTCCCTGTGGAAAATTCTCTAAAAAGAACATAATCTCTCTCAAACTCCCTTACAACAAAATTAACAAGGAAGCCCAGTTCTCTCTGTAGATTCTCTCCTTGAGGATAACAAGGAAGACTCCTTGTGGTGGTGTTCTTGCCATATTCGTTGGGGTGCTATGTTCGTGGTGTTGAGATCGAGAGAAGAAGATTGTTTGTGATATTTCGTGCTGATGGAGAGGAAGTGAGAAGAATGGTTATTCAAGGGTTAGTGTTCATATCCCTTTTCCTCTCTATAATTCCTTTAGAAGCATGCTTAAAGTTGGACTTTTATCACTGATTCCGTTATTGCTCTATTTATTAAGTTCTATAAATGATTTCAAAGACATGAGCGATCGCTCGCTTCCGTTATGGGAAATCGATTACCTTCAATTGTTATCAAAGCCATATCGTCTTTGAATTTCATTTTCTGACTTATTTACAGAGTTGGTGGGATTTTTGGTTACTGCATTTTGAATGTATATGGTATTGCACATGGATGTTTCAAAATTGGCATAGATTTGCTACTTTAAAGTATTTAAAGTTGTAATTGCCCGATTTTTTGGGCATTTAATTTCTGCTATCGAGTTTTAAGTCTGTGTTGCTCGTTGGTTTTTGGTTGCTAAAGAGTTTGGTGGTGATTGGAGCAAGATTGGGCTAGAGATCGAAGCAGAGGAAGCATTCTGCCCTAAAGCGTAAAGCATAGCATTGCAACGTTGTTCTTTACATTGTAAAGTAAAATGCCCAGCGTCATTATGCTCGGCAGCAGCGTTGCAATGCTGTAGCGAAGCGTCGCGACGCTACATGCAAAGTAGGAGTACGCTACGACAACATAAAATCCAGCGCCGCAGCATTGCGATGCCTCGAGTTCCTTCAACGCGCACGTCAGTAGTTCGTGGTCGTGGGTTTGAGCAGCTTGCAGTGGTTTTGAAGCAGTTTTTTAGGTTTTTCATTTTTATTGTAATTAATTATTTTACTTGCTTTTTTAATTAAATTAATATAATTGTTATATCAATTTATTGCTATTTACTATTTAATGCATGTGATGTATGATTTAATTATTTAAATTAAAATCCTACCATAAGATAAACATAAAATTATGCATCATATTTAATATAAGAGTTATATTATATAGTTGCATGATTTAATTAAGAATGTTTATGCATCATATTTAATATAAGAATTATATTATATGATTGCATGCATAGTTCCGTTGTAATGCCCTATTCAACGTTGCAACATTTCCCTGTTTGCATGCTTCTGTCCAATAGCATCGAGCTGGAGCATTGGCATGGCGTTGCGACGTTCGCTACTTTTTGTTACACAAATTTTACTCTTAAACAATGCGCTGATACAAAATTCATATCTTTAAGCATGTGGACAAATATGTGATACTACTTATAGATATGCGTTAATTATGAATATTCTTGTAGTATGTCTTGTGTTGTCACAAGTTTCCTTACGTTGGAACTAAATGTGATTCCACTGCAAGTTTCTCGATGTGATTCGAGGTCGAACACAGGGACTGTTTGAGGTTATTGTGGTATATGCGACCAGGTTTTTCAATCTTTAAAGAGTGTTTTGTACAAGTATATAAAATTGCGGTAAAGTAAAGGAAAGCAGTAAAATGCTAATAAAATAAGTACAGTAAACCTAAGCTAGATGATACAAGATACAGGCTTCATGATACAAGATGCTGAGGTTCAGGCTGGCTGTGAAGGTTATGCAAAGAGTATAGAATGCGGCGGCAAGTCTTATGTACGAACAGAAAGAGAAAGATAAATAATATAAACAGCGCAAGTTTCTTAATTGCGTTGAAGTTATAAGTACGGTTCCGCTTTTCTCTCGATTGTGCTCCCACATGTCTATGGTGAATCAGAGACGAACGTAATGGACGCAAGGTTGTTTCTATGTCTGGAAGTACTACTCCTTTAGTTAACGCATTCTTCTCACCTTCTCTCGATAGATCAGAATGGCATCTTCATTTCTGCTCTCACAGGTGAAGATGTCGTCTAGTATGCTTTAGCTAAACGCAGTTATCTCTTTAATACAAGTTAAATACTCGTTTAATTCATATAACTATCACTGGATTAAGAAGACATCATGGAGAAAGTGATTCACGGAGGAACGGAAGTAGACAGAAAATGGAATATGAAAGCAATTGAAACATTTAATATGTCTATTAAGCATTTGATACATGGTGTGTGAATGAAAAGATAAAGAAAGTGAAGTACAATGATGAAAAGCGCCAACATCTTGGCACCGATTCGGGTGGAGATTTTCTTGCCGGGTTGGATGGATCAGATAGATGGATGAGCTTCCCTTTCAGGCTTGCTCAACCGGTAGCAGGGTTCTCAACACAGAGCTTCTCGATGGGTATTAGGCAGAATAGAACTGAGACTCACCTCTCGGCCTTGTCTTGTCTTCTTCCCAGATTTCTTCAGTTAAGCACTCAGCTCAGCCTTACATCTAGATGTGTATAAGAGACAGTCTCAGCACAGAGTTTCTCGGCGGGTTTACGCAGAATAGAACTGAGACTCACCTCTCGGCCTTGTCTTGTCTTCTTCCCGGATTTCTTCAATTAAGCACTCAGCTCAGCCTTTTCTCTCAACACTTTAGCAGCAATTAGCCCCGTATCTAATAGCATATATTTTCTTTGAAATCTATGGGGTATTTATAGGCGAGGATCTTTGACTCTGGCCTTGTGGTCCTCACTTGTTGTTATGGAAATTCCGAAGATGGAAGGATATTATTCCTTCTGTTATGCAATCAGACTATCAATTCTGCACAACGTTAAATGTACACGTGTCTCAATCCTCCGCTTTTGCGTTGCTCAGTTGCATCTTTCGACCGTGAGTTCTCATGTGGTGTTGTTTTTATTACCGCATGCAGTTAAAATTCAACTCTGGATCGACTATCGCATTACGCTGTCATTGCATTAATCATCTCTTCATTGTTGATTGACAGGTGCAATATGACAGAGATGCGTTGTTCAGTTCTTCTTGAGTCTTAAGCGCAAGCGGTGACTCGATTTCTTGCAAAACAAAGTAAAATCTCCTTTTCTTTCATCTTAAAGATGTTAGTGGGTGTAATTGCGATAAGTTATAATTATTGTAATTTTAAGCTAATTTTCATACAATTGACGCATATTCACTATCTTTTGGCCGCAATATCTAGATAAGGCAGTCTAGATAACTTGTATTTCTACAAGTTATCACATTTTCCAAAATTAATGCCTACTTCCTCTCAACATCACGTGAGGGACGAAGGAGGGTTGCAACGCTACCCTCAAAGGCAGCTTGGTAATTTTGATGTCTTCTTTCAACGAATCGTTTGCTCGTTGAAACTTCCGTTCTTACTTCGTTTAGGCTTGATTTTCATTCAAACGAGTTATTTGCTCTTTGAGATCGATGTACCTACAAATGAGACAATTTAGTACATAACATTGCATATATAAGGCTGGCAACTACCAATGCATAGGGAATCAGTCTCATTTTTTCAACCTCTTGAGGAGTCCTAGGACATTGTTCCTTAGACAATAAAATTCCATGCCTAAAAGATAATAAAGCCCTCTCAAAATTGTGCATCAAATATCTGACAGGCATCTCGTCAATATACGATGCATGAGACAAGACCAACATTTTGTTCTTACGATCCCTTTTGATTTGATCCCTGGAACAAATTGAACCTCACCCAAATTTTTCATTTGGAACGGGCCGGCTAGCCATTACTTTACATCTGTCAATAAACCTACATCATTCCCAATTAGTAGGATATCATCTATATACAACACTAGGAAAGCTACTCAATTGTTGATGATTTTCTTGTAAATACAAGGTTCATCAACATTCTGGTCAAATTCATAAGACTTGACCGTAGTATTAAATCTTGTTGGGATTGGTGTCTTAATTCTCCCGTAGTCTCGTTGTTTGTAATGATACACATTGTTTTATGAATAAAATAATTGTTATTTCATTCTCACATTTACTCATATCCAATAAACAAAGCTTCATGGTTATCTTATGTAAACTTAAGCATGTATATGTGATATACAAGTGGATCATGCCTTAAGTGATTACCTAAATAGGTCTGTAGTATAAGGATTAAGGTGGGATACCTGATCCTTGTGATACTACGAATATGGTCCACTTTGTAGAGGTTTGCAAGTGTTGTAAACTACTACAAATGGTAGATCTTGACCATTTATGTGGAGACATGTGAGCGGGGGTGTCCTATACAAAAAGTTTGTATAAGATCGGACCACGAGATGATTAGACTCTATATATAACATCGTTAATACTAGAGACTTACATCTCACCTAAACGACCATAGGTGATACGATCTCGATCCTGGGTGTTTTGGGAACTCTTGCCTTTAAGGGCGGTCTTTTGATTAATATTGGTGAGAGTGGTCAGATTATCAACTCAATATGCCTACCCTTTTGGAGACGTGTCTGATCTGGGAGCTGGGAACTCAATACACAAGATAGAATTCACTCATGTCCCGAAGCAGAGATAAGTAGAGAGATTGCTCCCTTAAGGGCTGATTCCGGGGCTTGAACATAGTGGCCACAACTTCTCTTTGAAAGATAGGACTCAGTCATAGTAGAACTATGACTTATGTTCATTAGAGGGATTAGTGGTACTTAAGGAGTTAGATGAAACTACAGAGGCATAACGGTTATTGGCCGAGTTGTACTTACGAACGATCTGTGAAGGGTCATCACACTGTTGATTGATTAAGATGGACACATAATATATCTATGGTAAGTAGAGTTAAGTTGTCGGTCTTTAGTGGAGTGTCTGACAGTTAACAGATGGTGGATCCCGTGACTAAAGTGTTTAGTCAGTTATTCACGTACCGTTGGAGCTTTGAGCTACAGGTCCATAAGGTCCCCTTGGTAGCTCGATGGATTTCAGTTGATGATCAGTTCTTGGTGTTTGATTTGAAATATTCAAATTAACAAGAGTGATTTGATTATATATGATATGATCGGTATGGTGTATGAGATACATCAAGGAGGTTAATGCAAATGAGATTTACATTAAGTACCATGAGAAAAGAAAGTTATGGTTTATAGTTTCATGAGATGAAATATTAAAACTATAGGTTATAAATATATTAGGATAAGTTAGTTATCATTATTATATTATATTATTAATTATGATTGTTTTTCTTTTAGATTTTCCAATCTCGAAAAAATACTCACGGGAAGTTATCAGGTAAATTGGATTTACTAAGCGACAGCTTGGAGTAAGGTAAACGATCGTGGAGTGTTAGTAGGAGACAAACACTCAGCTAAGCGATGAGCTAAACGATCGCATAGCTTTTTGCTAGACAATCACTTAGTTTTTCCTAATGATTGAGCATCGACCTATACGATAGGTTCTTCCATCTCCCACTTGCTCAACGTTTACAGGTTTGTGGTTTTCTCCTATGTTCTGCCTCAAAACCAAGTCCACACAGAGCCCACCCTCTAAATTCTCACACGAGAATACAAGGTAGTCTTCTTAGTGTGTTATATCTCAACTCGACACTGTCGAGGTTCTGTGGACGTTGTTCGTGTTGTTCAAGGTGTTTGTGACCAAGGCGATTGCTTAGTTTGAGTGCGCGATGTTTGTGCAATATAATAGTCGTGTGGGACGAGCATTCATGTGTTGTTGTGTTGCAGTGATTGAATGTTCGTGATCAAGGAGTTTTGTGATGAGTCTGCAAAAGTGTGTTTCTCTTGTCCTTGAACATTTGTATAGCATGTTGTAATTTATGTGTTTTTGCATAACCGTATGTTTTTGTTTGTGATTGTAATTGTAAAGTTCATATGCGATTGTAATTTGGAATGATCTTTCCACTGCTCATGGAAATCCTCGTGTTCGATTTCCTTAAATTGGTATCAGAGACAAGTGAAGGAACTCTTAACGAAGAGTATCCATGAGCGCGTTTAGATCTTTCCGATTTCATTATGATCGAAAAAATAACATATACATTATAACAGATAGTTATGCAAATAAACACTAATTAACGACATGCTTCAAATAATAAAACACAAGGGAAAGAGTTCTCATACCAGTTGAAGACTATCTTTAAATGTCAAACTCAGAAGCAGCGAAAGAACCTTTACACGTTCTATTGCCTAGCAAATCAGTTGGCTGTGCCAGCACAATCGTCTACATGAACGACAGCAACACGAACATTCGCGAACAAGAAAGCAGCGGGGACGACACCACCAGTTGGAGCCCTTGGTATTCTCAGAGTGAGAATCCAAAGTATGATATTTGGTGAATTTTGTAGAGGTAGGAGAAAAGAAAGATCGTGTAGACGATAAGCAAGTGGGAGAGAAAGAGCTATCGTATAGCAAGGGTGTTTATCATTTAGATGAAGCTACACGATCATGTAGGTTTTACTAAGCGATCATTTAGGGACAGACGTGCAATCGTTTAGACATTGGTGTGCGATTGTTTAGACAATGAGCTACTATCGTATAGGCTCTCAAGTTAGGCAATCGTTTACGAAATTTCGAACGTTTTTTTTTTTCCAAATGAAACAAATTTTCATTTTATTCATCGGTTACCATAACCGAATGCGGCTGCTCCCACTAACACATGATTGAGGAGAATAATACGGCCAATTATCTCATAATTAACCAATTTAAGAATAAATGAGTATAATCATATTATATTCTTACCCTATAGTTTGATATCACATATCTACTATAGTTATTTCTCCTCCACTTGATATAAATCATATTTATATATATAATTTTCTCCAAAATAAGTATCTCGTACATTTAGCCAATTATATCATATATAGTTAACCAGTTCAATTATATCATATATAATCGAACTCCCTCCTGTCAAGAACATTTCAAACTGACCCAAACACTGATTCTCGACTTTATCCAAGCTACCCACGGGCCCAATTGACCTGTGGCTTGAAGCTCCAACGATACGTGAATAGCTAACTAAACTCTTTAGCCATGAGATCCACCATCCGTTAACTGTCGGGCATTCCATTAAAGACCAACAATTGAAATCTTCTTACCACAGATATATTTCTATATCCATCGGATATAACCAATCATGAGTACGATGACCTTCACAGATGTTCGTAAGTATAGCTGAGCCAATTTACCGTTTTGCCTCTGTAGTTATATCTCACTCCTTAAATATCACTGATTTCTCTAATGAACAATACAACATTACCTAACTATGTGTGAACACCTCTTGGGCCAAGAGAAGGTGTGTGGCGCACATCGTTCAAGCCCTGGAATCAGCCCTTAAATGAGCTATCTATCTACTTGCCCCTGCCTCAGAGAAGAAGTGAATTTCATCTTGTGTAGTTGAGTTCCCTACTCCCAAATCAGACAAATCCGCAAAATGGTAGGTTTGAATCGGCGACCTGGCCATTCACACCCATACAAATCAAAGGGCTGCTCTCAATGGTAGGAGTTTCCAACCTACTCAGGATTGAGGTCATGTTACCTATGGTCATCCTAGTGAAGTGAAGTCTCTGTCATGAATGGTGTTATATAATGAGATGTTGACACTTCATGGTCAGGTCTTATACAAACTCTTTGTGTAGGATGCCCCCGCACGCATGTCCCCTACACGAATGATTAAGATCAGACCATCTGTGACAAGTTACAACACTTGTGACCATTCCACAAAGCGGGCCGCATCCGTAGCGTTACCAAGATAAGGTTTTCCTCCTATATCCATATACTACAGTTCATTTTGGTTATCACTCAAGACATGATCCACTTATATGTCACCATATACATGCTTGAGTTACATACAGACAACCAGGGATTTTATGTTTATTGGTTTGTGGTAAAACAAATAAAACATACAAATAAGCAAAATCAAGATGTGAAGTAAATATCATATATTATAGAACACAAACGTTCGTACAAACAGTTTATAAACTACAGGACACGAGACTTTAAGGCATCAACCCCAACAACAGGTTGTTCTGATATTCCAAATTTCAATTTGGTTTTAAACTTCTTTTACAGTCTTGTAGGTTTTCTGCATTTGTGTTTAATTGTTAAATGCATTTGTGGATGAAGTTGATGAATGTTTTTGGGTTTAATTTCCTTTGTTTAAAGCTTTATTCAATTACAAAGTGCTAATTTGTAAGGGCCCCTGTGTTTTTGGGCATAGTTAACTTGCAATCGAGTCTATAAGTCAAAGAGTTTGAGTTAGTCGAGTCGTTCATGATGAAGTTTCGAAGCAGAGATGCGATTCTCAATGAGGAAAAAGATCAAGAGTTGGTCGTATCGTGTAGCCTAAGGTAAATGATCGTTGAGATTTATGTAAGCGATTGTGTAGATTTTTCTATACGATCATGTAGTATTTACTAAACGATTGTTTAGCTAATGCTATGTGATGGGGTAAATCGTTTACTCTATTGCGTAGTATTGGTTGCCCGATCGCGTAGGCGCTGGAGGTAGATGATCGTAATGGGAGCATTTGATGCTCATCGTTTAGTAAAAGGTGTGCGCTAGACGATCGTGTTGTTAGTAAGCCTCATCGCTTAGTTACTACCTACCCGATTGTACGGTATACGATACTAAGGAGTTTGCGAAGGGATCCTTTAGGCGATGGTGCTTTGCCGCATCGTAGTCGTTTAGACGATTGCATAAGGCGTGCGTTGTACGGAGCGCGCTAAGTGATCGTGTATCTTGGGCTTCATCACTTAGTAAAAGGTACACAATCGTTGCTAGACGATCGTTTAGCTCTGGGAGCGTTGGTAAACGATAGAGCGAACCGTTTGTTATTTCGTGTAGATGATCGCCGAGAGTTTAGTACACGATGGTTGGAGACACGTTGCTTCGCCCGGACTGTTCAACACCCGGTTCGCTTGTTTGAATTGGAGACTCCTTGTTTTTGTAATAGTTAGCTTTAATTTTAAGGAGTGAGCATTATCATGCATCATCCTTTTATTATAAGTGTTATAGTCTAAGGATGAATGGAAGCATGTTGTGCTTGTTTCATTGTTGTTTTGTATAAGTGTTCTATAAAAGAAGTAGCAATGAATAAACAATGTATTGAACATGATACTTAGGTTGTTTATAATCGTTATGAATGCCTTGCATGTGTTAGCTTAACATTGTGGTTTGGTTGTTTCTGTTTATAAGTGTTATAAAGGAAATTAGAACTAAAATCAATAAGAAAGAGTTGCATACAGACTTAGGGTGAACTCAAGTTTTTTAAAAGGGTTTTAAAATTGGATTGAGATAGACCTAAGTTCAAATTATTCTAAAGAGTTTAGTAACCTAGATTAATCTTTTAAAATCAGTTTAATAGGATTAAATTGATTGGCATAAAAGATTAAATTTGTTTTAAATCTATCTATAAGGGACCTTTTGTCTAAGGCGGGTTCTGTCTAGGCTGGAGTTCTTAAGTTGATAGAAATGTAACACCCCTACCTGGGAACCTACCTGGAAAGGTGAATTAAATAGATTTTCAACAAGCCTGCGACAATTTGGTCAAAGACTCTGTTAAAGAGTTTAATGGATGATGATAAAAAATATTTTAACTATCCAAGGTAAAAGTTACTCTTGGGCAAACCTAAAAGTCACTTAGTTAAAATCCTTAGCCATATTTTTTCTAAGTAAACTAAACTTTGGGTTATAAAATACTCAGTGGGAGGAAGAGATGTATCTAATATGTCTATGATTCAACAAACGTTTCTCCTTGTATGTTCACACCGTGAGATTCATGCTTGGCCTCGTGATGCCGTGGGAGAATTCCCCTTTGGATGGGTTTTGTGCAGTTGGTCAAGATCAAGGTGAACTCCAGATATGGATAGGGTTGCTTTAGGTTTTGCCTTAATCGGATTTTTTCCCTCCGGATTGGCTGCTTGGGGTAGATCTCTAGGGCCTAAAATGGCGGGTCACATTTACGAGAGATTGTTAAGTAAGTTAATGATCGCTTGGCCAAATCAATGATGGCTAGTCGTTAAAGAGCAAAAGTTGTTTTGGTATTAATTACTGGTTGAGAACTTTTCAATTCAGAGGAGGGATAATTGACCTCCCTTCGACGGCTTTTGTCCTAAACCTTTGAAGCGCTATTGCGAAATTAGATGTCACACGGGGTTCATATTAGTTTTGCTAAAACCTTATTGGATGTTGTTTTTTTTACAACGGGTATTTGCTTAAAAACCTAACGTAGATCAATGTGTTTTTCTTTTCAGCCACTCGTTAGTATTTCCGTTTAGTGCTTTTAATATGATCGACTACATATAGTGGAAAGGATCATGTGAAATGTATTTCTTGGCAAACGACCTCGAATTTGTCATGTTGAGAAGTGTCCTCAAGTCCCGACCCTTGATGTACCGCGAAGTGTTCGCAATGCATATGAGGTGTGGATGAAGGCTAATTAGTTGGCCCGACTTCACATTTTGGCTAACACACCTGATGTTTTGGCCAAAAGGGTTGAAAACATGGTCATTGCACGCGAGATCACGGACTCACTGCAAGATTTGTTTGAACGTCAGTTCTTACTTTTTTAGCACAAAGGGATGGATGATGAAACCAGTAGTGTCAGTTGTTCTGACACTAATCCCACTACTCTCTAAAAGAGGAGGCAAGACAGTAAATCTGATTTATTGGTCTTGGGGACGTGTTTGGTAGAGAATGATGGTTCTGCCTGGATCATAGATTCAGTTGCTACCAATCATGTCAGTTCTTCTTACAAGGATTCAGTTCCTGACACACATTGCTACAGGGAGAGATGACTCTATGATTCAGTACTTGTGAGGTTTTTTTAATTGTTGCTGTAGGCAGGCTGAAGTTATTTGTTGACAAGAAACATTATCTGTTACTAGATAATGTTTTTGTAATTCCTCATATTAAGAGGAACTTAATCTCGGTTTCTTGTCTTATTGAACAAAGGTATACCATCTCCTTTTCTAAGAATAAAGTGTTTATTTTCAAGAATGGAATGGAGATTGGTTATGGTTCAATGGAAAGTAACTTATATGTACTAAGGTCGTTAGTCATACAAGCCTTGTTTAATACTGAAATGTTCAGTACGACAATAACAGCTAAAAGACCAAAAGTTTCTCTTAAAGAAAATGTCCATCTTTGGCATCTAAGGTTAGGTCACATCAACCTCAATAGGATTGAGAAGTTTTTGAAAAATGGACTTCTAAAGAGTTTAGAAGAAAACTCCTTGCCAGTATGTGAATCATGTGTCGATGGCAAAATGACCAAACGACCTTTTACTGGAAAATGTTACAGAGCCAAGGAAGCCTTAGAGCTTATACATTCAAACCTCTACGGTCCGATGAATGTTAGAGCTCAGGGTGGGTATGAATATTTCATCTCTTTCAGAGAAGATTATTCAAGGTTCAGGTATCTCTACCTAATGCAACGTAAGTCTGAAGCCCTTGACAAGTTTAAGGAGTATAAGACTGAAGTTGAAAACTTGTTTGGTAAGAAGATAAAAACACTATGATCTGATCGTGGTGGAGAGTACATGGACCTCCAATTCCAGAACTATAAGATAGAACATGGAATTGCGTCCCAACTCTCGGCCTCTGGTATACCTCAGCTGAATGGTGTATCAAAAAGGAGAAATAGAACCTTGTTAGACATGGTTCGGTCTAGGATGAGTTATGCTCATCTTCCAGACTCGTTTAGGGGTTTTGCAGTGGAGACTGCATGCTATATCCTGAATAATGTTCTCTCGAAAGATGTTTCTGAAACACATTTTGAGTTATGGAGAGGTTTTAAAGGTAGTTTACGCCACTTCATAATTTGGGGCTGTCCAGCACATGTGCTAGTGACTAACCTAAAGAAGTTGAACCATGTTCGAAGGTTCGCCTCTTTGTAGGCTACCCCAAGGAAACGAGAGGTGGATACTTTTATGATCCGAGTGAAAACAAAGTGTTTGTTTCTACAAATGTTATCTTTTTAGAAGAAGACCATATGAGGGATCATAATCCACGAAGTAAGCTCGTTTTGCATGAGATTTCTAGTGAGACTGAGACTTTTGAGGGTTCAACAAGAGTTATTGAGCAGGCTGTCAAATCAACAAGAGTTGTTGAGGTCGGAACATCTAGTCAACCAACTCAAGAGTTGAGACTGCCTCGACGTAGTGGGAGGGTTATGAACCCACCGGATAGCTACATGGGTTTGACTGAAGCCCAAAACATCATTTCGAATGATGGGGTCAATGATCCGTTATCTTTTAAGAAAGCAATGAAGGATGTTGACAAAGATGAATGTGTTAAAGCCATGAACCAGGAAATGGAGTCTATGTACTTCAATAACGTATGGGAGCTTGTTGATCCACCTGATGGGGTAAGACCTATTGGGTGTAAGTGGATCTATAAGCGAAAGAGAGGTGTAGATGGAAAGGTGCAAACCTTTAAGGCTAGACTCGTGGCAAAGGGTTATACCCAGGTCGAAGGAGTTGACTATGAGGAAACTTTCTCACCTGTTGTCATGCTCAAGTCTATCTGGATTCTCCTGTCCGTAGCCATATTTTATGATTATGAAATATGGCAAGTGGACATCAAGACTGCCTTTCTTAATGGTAATCTTAAGGAAACCATCTATATGACTCAACCAGAAGGGTTTATAGTTCCATATCAAAAGCAAAACATTTGCAAGCTTAATAGGTCCATTTATGGGCTGGAACAAGCATCTAGATCTTGGAACATCAAATTTGACATTACGATCAAGTCGTTTGGCTTTAATCAGAACGTTGATGAGCCTTGTGTCTACAAGAAAATCATCAATAGCTCAGTAGCTTTCCTGGTACTGTATATGGATGATATCCTACTCATTGGGAATGATGTAGGGTATCTGACTGACATTAAGAAAGGGCTAGCTGCCCAGTTCCAAATGAAATATTTGGGTGAGGTACAGTATGTTCCAAGGATCCAGATCATTTGGGGTCGTAAGAACAAACGGTTAGCCCTATCTCAGGCATCGTACATCGATCAAATGTTGATCAGGTACAGGATGCAGGATTCCAAGAGGGGTTTGTTACCCTTTAGGTAGAATCGTTTTGTCTAAGGATCAATGTCCTAAGACACCTCAAGAGGTTGAGGAGATGAGACGGATTCCCTATGCTTCAGGTGTAGGAAGCTTAATGTATGCAATGTTGTGTACCAGACCCGACATTTGCTATACAGTAGAGATTGTCAGTAAGTATCCGTCCAATCCAAGATTTGATCACTGGACGACGGTCAAGACGATCCTCAAATATCTTCGGAGAATGAGGGACTACATGCTCGTGTATGGAGATAAGGATCTGATGCTTATAGGATACATGGACTCTGACTTTTAGACCGATAGAGATTCTCGCAAATCGACATCGGGGTCAGTTTTCACTCTGAATGAAAAAGTTATAGTATGGAAAAGCATCAAGCAGGGATGCATTATGGACTCCACTATGGAAGTCGAATACGTAGCTGCTTGTGAAGCAGCTAAGGAAACAGTTTAGCTGAGGAAATTCCTTTCAGATTTGGAAGTTGTCCAAATATGGATTTTCCTATCACTCTGTATTGTGATAACAACGGGGCTGTGGTAAATTCAAAGGAGCCTCGGAGTCATCGTCGGGGTAAGCACATAGAGCGAAAATACCACTTTATCAGGGAGATTGTGCATTGCGGTGATGTGATAATCACGAAGATCGCATCGGAGCACAAAGTTGTTGATTCCTTTATAAAGGATCTCACGGCTAAAGTGTTCGAGGGTCACCTGGAGAGTTTGGGTCTGCGGGACCTGTGACATCTTGTCTAGGGCAAGTGGGAGATGATACTGAGGTATGCCCTAGTTAATTTTATATTGTACATGTTTTATATTGTATTGTACATTAGTCTCCCGAGGCATTAGGACAAGTGGGGGATTGTTGGGATTGGTGTCCTAATTCTCCGGTAGTCTCGGTGTTTGTAATGATGCACATTGTTTTATGAATAAAATAACTGTTATTTCATTATGGCATTTACTCATGTCCAATAAACAAAGCTCTGTGGCTATCTTATGTAAACTTAAGCATGTATATATAATATACTAGTGGATCATGCCTTAAGTGATAACCTAAATAGTTATGTAGTATAAGGATTAAGGTGAGATACCTAATCCTGGTGACACTACGGATACGGCCCGCTTTGTTTTGCAAGTGTTGTAAACTACTACAGATGGTAGATCCTGACCATTCATGTGGAAACGTGCGAACGGGGTGTTCCATACAAAGATTTTGTATAAGACCGAACCACGAGATGATTAGACTTTATATATGTTCCAATTTTTCTATCGTGTGGTGCGTTAGGAGTGCTTAGAGTAAAACAGATTGGAAAAATAAATTCTAAGTAGGAGTGTTGTATTATGCCTTGATGCGTCCAAATATGTGCAATGCGTCGGGGCGTTAGACTTATACACAGAGGGCATACAACTTCTTAAAATGGCGTTCAAGTTTTTCTAGATTAAACCCAAGTATAAATCTAATCTAGGTTCCTCGCAAGTCCAGGGTGGAACACAGGGATTCAGTTTACTAAACACAGAGAATGCGTTGTACTCGCAGTAGGGGTTTTCCTAAATAAATGCAAAAGATGTGTTGTTTATACTAACATGTTGTGCCTGTGCAGTGTGATACAAAAGAGCTAAGTGGAAAATGATGGTTCATGTTAGAATGGTTTTTTTTTTTTTTAAGTGGACGCGCCGGTTAAAGATTCATGTACACAACTTATGTAGTGTAGATGAATTGGGATGGTTTGTTCATCTTTCTGTTCATGCGTTAGACTCCATTCAACATTTCTCAATACAAATGACATACAAGTCTATCTCTAGGTTATATGCGTCTAACTTAGAATGCAAGAAACACCAGTAAGTCTATCTCTAGCTGTACTAGGCGTTCTGCTTCATGCGACTTAGCTATTCTTTCAAATAACTAAGTTAAAGATGCTTTCACCAAGTTGTTAAGTTGGGTTAGGCGTTGAAACATAATTATGCATGAAGTACTAATGCTTTCAACATAAATAGAAGACAAACAGTAGCAAAAGTGATGCTCAAATATATGAACTGAACAAAGGATCAATGAGTCTTTACAAAGAACTATATTCAATCAAAATGATATGAAAATGATATTAAGAGAGAGAATGAGTCAAGCCAAAGAACACAATCTCTTGTAGTTATTTGGCTCAATCTTGTTGTGTACAATCACTTTAAAGAGCCGAGGACAGAGTATCTTTCTCAAGAATAACTTTTTCCACTCCTTGGCAGGCGGTGGTGATGGTTCTCAGTTCCTTCGATCATCTTACACCTCGGCACAGCTTGTACAGCTAAAACTAATTCTAAAAAATTTACAAAGAGTATAGAGTTTCTAATTGTCTCTTCTTTTTCTTTTTTAATTCTGGAGGGTCTTCAAGTATTTATAGGCACTGGTCTCGTCCACTTGGAAGATGGGCTGCATTTAAATCCATGCCCTGGACAACATTAAATTCCATGTCCTGGTTGGCCGCCTAACCTCTTGGAAGCTTTTCAGACGCCGCCTGTTGCAGGAGCCCATGCTTGCAAGTGGTGATGTGACACAATCAGCCCAGAGTAACGAATCTTTTATGCATTGAATTCCCTCCGACGCATGGTTCATGCGTCAACGCTTGTCTAATGCGTTTTTGTCAGTTATTGCGTTGAAATCCTGCAAAGTAGTGTGTTAGAGCCGCGATAATCAGTGATAAAACTTCTTTTACATGAATTGTCTATTGTTCAAGTAAATCCATGTGTTTCTATTAAAAATTAGGAGAATTTATCATTAAAAACCCTAATTGTTCTAACTTAAGAGCAAAGATAACCTGTATTTTTTACAAGTTATCAATCACCCCCAAATTTGAACAATGCGTGTCCTCAAGCATTCTAAAGTAATTCCTTGCTATTTCCTCAGCCTTAAATACTCAAGTTTCACCTCTCATCATATTCAATCACAAAGCTAAGTAAGAGTTGAGAAAATATACTTAGCTTGACGTGTTTCTTAAAATGACTAATATTTTGTTTCTAGTGCAGCAGGCTTCTTATCGCAACTCCTTTCATTTCTCAAAACATTTCAATCTTTTCTAAACCGGCAATGCGTAAGATGTTTTTTTTTCCCTTAAAAAACACTGGATAAAAAGAAAATGATTGCGTACTTATTTACCCATTCATTGCTCCAGGTATCTCACTTTCGTTTTGGCTTGCGCCCACGGGTGTCATGCGAGCATCCAACTACGAGTGAGAACCTTTTACAACTAAACTCATGTAATATTCATTCCTTTTTCAAGGTATAGTTTCTTTCTTTTGACTAGATAGAGGAGTTTTATGGGACGCGTTGGTCTAAGTGACTTAACTTCGTTTTGGCTTACCCCAGGGTTGTCATGCGAACATCCAACTACGGCCAAGTGCCTGTTCCAACTAAACTCATGCCAATTAAGATTCTCTTCTTTTAAGGAAATGACAGAGGAGCTGCATTTGAATTTCTCTCTTTTAAAAAATGGTATATTCGTTGATGCATCTACACTCGAATTTCCCCCATCCCTAAATTTGGAAATGAGCTAGACTCATCCCAAATTTGGAAATGAGGCAAATCCTTATTGCTAAAAGAGAAACAAAGTTTTAAAAAGCTTTGAGAAATTGAAAGGAGTTTAAGATCTAAAGCTTGCACACGTTAGAAAGTAAAGTAAATCTTTTAAGAGAATTTTAAGCCTTGTCTATTTCCTTCACTCTGATCTTATGCTTATGAGTTCATATAGTTGATATCATTGAGGTTATGCTAGGCACAATACTTAAAAAAAATAATCAAAGAACAAAAATAAATTATGCTGAAGACAAACGCAAAGATTCGAAATGATAATTTTTCATTCATTCTTCATATTTAAACATAGATTTCATTAACATAACAAAAAGATGTAAAAGAACAAATAAACTCAATATTACAGAAATTTTTCTTTAACCCAACGCCCTAAAATATTACTGCGCTAGCGCATCATCTTTACGTCCTTCTTATTCAGGGTTCTCATCCATGAAACGCAGGGGATTCCTGAGATGTGTTGGTAATGGAGGCAAGACAAACATACCCACCAAGACTTGGTTGATGTATTGTGTTGTGTACACGAACTGGTCTTGCATGCTTCTTGTTTGCTGCCTCAGGTAATCCCTTAGTACCCTGTTCTGTTGTCGAAGTTCTTCAATTAATGCGGCCAACGGTCAGAGTTGATCACTAATGAATGTTTTCAAGTCTTCCCAGTCTATGCTGCTGTGTTGGGGCGCTGGCTCTTCTCGTCCAACTGGGCCTTCGAATGCTACCGCGTTACTGGTTTCTAACCCAGTTGGCTCGAAAATTACTGGAGGTGGCACAAAAGTGTGATTTGGACTTTGGTGGGTGAAGGAAATGATTGAGAGAAGTCCCGATCTATGAAAGTGGGTTCTTGCTGTGTTTGTTCAGGGCTCCTTGTTGGCTGGGCTGTTGGCGAATCATGGATAAACTCAAGAGCAGGTTGCACTTCCTCAGCTAAGATTGCTGGCTCAGCTTCAACTTCTTCATTTTCTGAAGCCTCATCGTTGTTTTCAACTATTATGACACGTTGCTTCTTGGGGGCGCGTTCTGATGGTCGAGGTCTTCGTGTTACTTCCTTGGCTGGTAAGGCTGGCTGATGTTGTGATCCTCAAAGTAGACGTCGTACTGACTTTATATCTATTAGACCATCGACTACTTCATACTCATCCCCCAGAGGGATGCCCCCGTGTTCATATAATGCGCAGATGAGCCATGGAAAGTATAATTGCCCTCTAGGCTTGTTCTTGATGGCCTTGATTTGATCCCAAATGATCCTTCCAATTTCCAAGGGGATACATTGCATTATGTAATAGGTGGCCAAGACACGCTCTCTGGTTAATGTTTCATCATGCGTTGTAGGCATGATGCTACGTTTAATAAGATAACACCAAATATTTGCGTCCGGATTCAAATTCCTGGAAGCAAGCATCTTGAATCCGTTTCTTGATGTCTGCCACTTGCTTCCAGGTTTGGCCACCACTTTCAATGCATCTTCTAATTCACTGGGCGTTGGCTGTTCCAAGATGTGGTTCCCCTCTGCACTAGGATTTTTGCTTAGGTTGAACACTTCATTAATTCTTTCTGCTAGGAAGCGAACTAACACCCCTTCAACAAAGGCGGTGTTTTTCTCAATGTCGAATTTGCTAGTGTAGAATGTGCGGACAAGGTTGGGCCAGATGCTATCATGCCTAACGCAAAATTGATTCCACCCTAATGCATTGATGGTCTCCTTGATATAAACTGGTAAAGGGTGGCGTTCAGGGAAGAAGCCCTTTTCTACTAAGATGTCGCTGAACTGACGCTTCCTTCCCTTGGTTCTTTTAGGTAACGCCTCCGTTACCTTGGGTTTCCCAGCCGTGTGTTCTTTGGCCTCTCTAGCCAATTCTCTCAACTCATTCTCCAATTCCTTTTGGAGGTTAGTTTTCTTCCGCCCGAGTTTCGCAGGCATGTAATTTTCCAACTCTTCTTCTAACGTGTTGTGCCCTTTACGCGTTACACACTCAGGTCCGGGTGTAACTTCTTCTTCTTCCTCCAGTATCAATCTTTTCTTTCTTGATACTCTCTTTGATTTTATAGACCCTTCATCCGCGTCAGATGGGCGTGGCTGCGACGCGTTGGGGCCTACTTTCCTTTATCTACTTTTTTCTTCTCTTCCTTCATTCTCTTCCCTTTCTTCATTTTCCATCTCTTCTTCTAGCAACGTTGCATATCTTTCTGTTTCATCCAATGCGAGTGATGCGTTTGGTGGATCTGAACGCATCACTTGAGTTGCTTCTTGCTCTTGGATGAGCGATGCTAGAATAACTTCAAATACTTCCTCTTCATTACGTCTTGCTAACTCTGCCAAGTCTTCAAGGTTATGCTCTGACACAGGACTATCAGAGGCTGAGATAGGTGGAGTGTATGGCAGGGTGCCCACTAGGGTGTGAGGCATCCCTGGAGAGGATATTAAGATGGGTGAAGGTGATGGCTGGTTGGATGTGTCTGATTCCACCAGGTAAATTGTGGCCAAGGGTTCAATGGATAGAGGGGGAGGTGGACGCACCGCTGGAGATGGTGCGGTATGGGTATAGGTAGGAAGGGGTTCATGCGTTGCACCCACTAAGGTTATGTTCGAGATAAATGGTGCCAGGGCAGGCTTGGTATAAGGTTTGGATACGGCCATAGATGACGGACACGTCCTGGTCTTGGCTGGTGTTTTTACTCTTGGTTTAGGGGCAGACTTGGGTTTTTGTGGGGTTTAGCCCTAGGCAGAGAATTTTTGGCCGGAGGGTTTACAGGTTTCATGGAGATCTTGACCAAAGCTTTCTCGGAGGTAGAAGAAGGTGTAGAGACGATCAGACGCTGAGCAGAGGTAGCGCCGCCATAAGAGGCTGTCGGTTGGGTAGAAGCGGGGGTTGATTTCCTAGGATTAGGTGGTGGTGAACTCGAAAATGAAGAGGAGGAGAAGGAACTTACCGGTGAATCATTGCCTAGGCTATAGATTTTTTTCTGAGAATATGAGCTAGGCGACATTATTCACTGAAGATGCTGAGCGAGAAAGGAAAGATGGAGGTTTGGTAAATCTGAGGTCCTAGGTTTTCTGAAGAAATGAGGGCTCGTAGGGATGCTGAACAAGAAAGAAAGAAAACTTGTTCGTAGGGAGTGAAGATATATATATATTTTTTTTTTATAGGAGGGGAGGATGATCGCGGCTGATGTCAGGCGGCGCTTGAAGTCTGCAATTAATGCAAAGTGGAAGGGTCGCCTCGTTTAGCCAAAACACTCGAGTGTTTTGTGTTTTCGAGACGCGTCCCATCACTGCCACCTGCGTTAGACTTGTGTCTAACGTGTTCAAAGTTTTAATTATACACTTCTAAAAGAAAAACAATCAAATTTCCAAATTTTGTAAAGGCAAATCAATCAACTTACACCCTTCAAATAACTAAACTAACAATCTCAAACATAACTTAAAATACAGAATGCAAAAGAATAAGGTTGAGAGGCGTCCCTGGAGGATGTGGCGTTACAACCGCAGAGATGCCTCAATGCGAGCTTCAACTTGTCTCGCGTAGCGCAAGAGATGACTTTTGGCGTTCCACTTCGTATTCAAAGTACGGCTTAAACCTTTGGCCGTTTACTTTGAATGCATCAGTGCCATCTTCTCGCATTAATTCCACAGTACCATAAAGAAAGATCGTTTTAATTATGAAGGGCTCGGACCATCTAGATTTCAATTTCCCTGAAAATTGACGCAAGCGTGAGTTGAACAATAAAACTTTCTAACCAACAACAAGTATCTTCTTGCTGATGCGTTGGTCGTGCCAACACTTTATCTTTTCCTTGTAGTTCTTGTTGTTTTCATATGCGTTCATTCGCCAT
This sequence comes from Benincasa hispida, assembly GCF_009727055.1. Classification (NCBI taxonomy): domain Eukaryota; kingdom Viridiplantae; phylum Streptophyta; class Magnoliopsida; order Cucurbitales; family Cucurbitaceae; genus Benincasa; species Benincasa hispida. The sequence continues at coordinate 3,645,912 of NC_052349.1, read as the reverse complement.
TCTTCGAGCTCGTTGAGCTGAAGCTTGTGTTGAACGCCCGCCGCATCCGGATTCATGTTCAAATTCTTTACTGCCCAAAATGCCTTATGCTCCAACTCTATAGGAAGATGACATTCTTTACCAAATACAAGTGAGTAAGGAGACATACCTATAAGCATTTTGTATGCAGTCCTGTAGGCCTAGAGTGCTTCATCCAGCCTCTGCGCCCAATCTTTCCGCGTTGTGCTAACGACTTTTTCCAAAATTGATTTGATTTCTCGATTTGAAATTTCTGCTGACCGTTTGTCTGAGGGTGGTAGACGGTAGCAATCTTGTGCCTGACATTATATTTTGCAAGTAATTTTGAAACGATTCGATTGATAAAGTACGTACCTTCATTGCTTATTAGAGCTCTCTGCATTCCATAGCGTGTGAAATTATTCCTGATAAGAAATTTAGATACAGTAGACGCGTCATTTCTGGCACAGGCTACTGCCTCTACCCACTTAGATACATAGTCTACAGCCAACAAGATATATTGCTAACCACAAGACAGAGGGAACGGGCCCATAAAATCTATGCCCCAGACTTCAAACAACTCCACTTCAAAAATATTATTCAAGGGCAATTCATCCCTTGAAGAAATATTCCCTGTGCGTTGGCAGAGGTCATAATTTTGAACAAACTCTCGTGCATCCTTAAAAAGGTTGGGCCAAAAGTAACCGCATTGAAGGACTTTCGCCGTGGTCCATTGACCACCAAAGTGCCAATCATAAGGAGAATAATGACACTCGGCCAAGATGCATTGTGTCTTCTCCTCTGGGATACATCGACGTAGTATAGAGTCTGGGCCTTGTTTGTATAGAAACAGTTCGTCCCAGAAATAAAACTTACTGTCATGGACTAGCCGTTTCTTCTGCTGGGAATTGAAGTTTTCAGGAAACTGCTTGGTGGTCAAGTAATTAACTATATCGGCATACCAAGGTTCCCAGCCTTCAATTTTAAACAGGCTCTCATCAGGGAATGCGTCCTTGATGTCGTTTTCCTGGACCTGCATTTCTTGATTTTCTAGCCTGGATAGGTGGTCAGCCACCTGATTTTCTATTCCCTTTCTATCTTGGATGTCAATGTCAAATTCCTGTAGTAGTAGAACCCATCTTATTAGTCTCGACTTTCCATCCTTCTTGCTCATCATGAACTTGATGGCTGAGTGGTCGGTATATATAGTGGCTGATGCACAAAGTAAGTAAGAACAAAATTTTTCAATATCGAATACTACATCCAACATCTCTTTCTTAGTAGTTGTATAGTGTTCCTGAGAGTCGTTTAGTGTTTTGGACGCATAGGAGATGGGATGTATCAAGTTTCCCCTCTTCTGCCCTAACATAGTTCCTACTGCGACATTACTCACGTCACACATAAGAATGAAATGTTGCATCCAGTCCGGTGCTATCAATACTGGGGCTGTTATCAACGCATACTTCAAGGTTTTGAACGCGTCAGTGCAGTCTTCATTAAAAACATAGGGCCGGTTCGCCTCTAATAATGCGCTCAGAGGTCGCGCAATCTGAGAAAAGCTTCTGACGAACCGTCTATAGAAGCCGGCATGTCCTAGAAAACTTCTTAATGTTTTGACATCATACAGCGTTGAAATGTCCCTGGTGCATTGTATAGCCCAAAGGGCATGCGTCTAAATGCGAAAGTGCCAAAGGGACAAGTGAACGTGGTTT